>NW_027305527.1:417309-564809 GCF_039555335.1 Amphiura filiformis
GTGAAGGAGGGTAATACAATCTCTTAGTGTATATAGCTGAGGATCAAGGATGTGAAGGAGGGTAATACAATCTCTTAGTGTATATAGCTGAGGATCAAGGATGTGAAGGAGGGTAATACAATCTCTTAGTGTATATAGCTGAGGATCAAGGATGTGAAGGAGGGTAATACAATCTCTTAGTGTATATAGCTGAGGATCAAGGACGTGGAGGAGGGTACTACAATCTCTTAGTGTATAAAGCTGAGGATCAAGGATGTGAAGGAGGGTAATACAATCTCTTAGTGTATATAGCTGAGGATCAAGGACGTGAAGAAGGGTAATACAATCTCTTAGTGTATATAGCTGAGGATCAAGGATGTGAAGGAGGGTAATACACTCTCTTAGTGTATATAGCTGAGGATCAAGGACGTGAAGAAGGGTAATACAATCTCTTAGTGTATATAGCTGAGGATCAAGGATGTGAAGGAGGGTAATACAATCTCTTAGTGTATATAGCTGAGGATCAAGGACGTGAAGAAGGGTAATACAATCTCTTAATGTATATAGCTGAGGATCAAGGATGTGAAGGAGGGTAATACAATCTCTTAGTGTATATAGCTGAGGATCAAGATGTGAAGGAGGGTAATACAATCTCTTAGTGTATATAGCTGCAGATCAAGGATGTGAACAAGGGTAATACAATCTCTTAGTGTATATAGCTGAGGATCAAGGATGTGAAGGAGGGTAATACAATCTCTTAGTGTATATAGCTGAGGATCAAGGATGTGAAGGAGGGTAATACAATCTCTTAGTGTATATAGCTGAGGATCAAGGATGTGAAGGAGGGTGATACAATCTCTTAGTGTATATAGCTGAGGATCAAGGACGTGAAGAAGGGTAATACAATCTCTTAGTGTATATAGCTGAGGATCAAGGATGTGAAGGAGGGTAGTGCAATCTCTTAGTGTATATAGCTGAGGATCAAGGATGTGAAGGAGGGTAATACAATCTCTTAGTGTATATAGCGGAGGATCAAGGATGTGAAGGAGGGTGATACAATCTCTTAGTGTATATAGCTGAGGATCAAGGACGTGAAGAAGGGTAATACAATCTCTTAGTGTATATAGCTGAGGATCAAGGACGTGAAGAAGGGTAATACAATCTCTTAGTGTATATAGCTGAGGATAAATGATGTGAAGGAGGGTACGTAATACAATCTCTTAGTGGATGTGAAGAAGGGTAATACAATCTCTTAGTGTATATAGCTGAGGATCAAGGACGTGAAGAAGGGTAATACAATCTCTTAGTGTATAATAGCTGAGGATCAAGGACGTGAAGGAGGGTAATACAATCTCTTAGTGTATATAGCTGAGGATCAAGGATGTGAAGGAGGGTAATACAATCTCTTAGTGTATATAGCTGAGGATCAAGGATGTGAAGGAGGGTAATACAATCTCTTAGTGTATATAGCTGAAGATCAAGGATGTGACGGAGGGTAATACAATCTCTTAGTGTATAAAGCTGTGGATCAAGGATGTGAAGGAGGATAATACAATCTCTTACTGTATATGTGACCGTTCACGGCGAATAAACCGTAAATTCCTCCCCCGGTCAATTTTGTTTGATTTCGTGTTTAAAAAATAAACATCATAAACTTAAAGATGGTATATCATTTGACTTCAAACGATACCCAGAAGCCGGGTTATGGTTAGTTAAACTTTGCTCCTTCAACAAAATTATAGCTTTTACGTTTTTACATGTGTCTCTTTTTCCACATTGCTGGCAATAAATATCAAACAGTCATAATTGGCGGTCATTTCAAATCATCCCCAAGTCAACGAGGTTCAAGAAAGTTCTCTCATTGTTAATTGTTGGTTATACATACCTGTACAAAATACAATGCCTGGTAACCCACCACTTGAACAGGATTTAGCAAAAGCAAACAAAGACCAGAGCTATTAAAAGTTCTATAGCCATCTAAGGTAGAAGCTTATATCCACTTCAACAATAGGATTATTGATTAGTTTCTGACTATCAAAATGAGACGGATGTCGGGCCAGCTTAAGTTACCGATGAATACGACCTTCGTACACATTTTACACCGTAACTCAGAATACAATTTAGGGAATTTACGGCTCATTTGTGCTGCCGGGTCACATATAGCTGATGATCAAGGATGTGAAGGACGGTAATACAATTCTTAGTGTATATAGCTGAGGATCAAGGATGTGAAGAAGGGTAATACAATCTCTTAGTGTATATAGCTGAGGATCAAGGATGTGAAGGAGGGTAATACAATCTCTTAGTGTATATAGCTGAGGATCAAGGATGTGGAGGGTAATACAATCTCTTAGTGTATATAGCTGAGTATCAAGGATGTGAAGGAGGGTAATACAATCTCTTAGTGTATATAGCTGAGGATCAAGGACGTGAAGAAGGGTAATACAATCTCTTAGTGTATATAGCTGAGGATCAAGGATGTGAAGGAGGTAATACAATCTCTTAGTGTATATAGCTGAGGATTAAGGACGTGAAGGAGGGTAATACAATCTCTTAGTGTATATAGCTGAGGATCAAGGATGTGAAGAAGGGTAATACAATCTCTTAGTGTATATAGCTGAGGATCAAGGACGTGAAGGAGGGTAATACAATATCTTAGTGTATATAGCTGAGGATCAAGGACATGAAGGAGGGTAATACAATCTCTTTGTGTATATAGCTGAGGATCAAGGACGTGAAGGAGGGTAGTGCAATCTCTTAGTGTATAGAACTGAGGATCAAGGATGTGAAGGAGGGTAATACAATCTTTTAATGTATATAGCTGAGGATCAAGGATGTGAAGGAGGGTAATACACTCTCTTAGTGTATATAGCTGAGGATCAAGGACATGAAGGAGGGTAATACAATCTCTTAGTGTATATAGCTGAAGGTCAAGGATGTGAAGGAGGGTAATACAATCTCTTAGTGTATATAGCTGAGGATCAAGGTTGTGAAGGAGGGTAAAACAATCTCTTAGTGTATATAGCTGAGGATCAAGGACGTGAAGAAGGGTAATACAATCTCTTAGTGTATATAGCTGAGGATCAAGGACGTGAAGGAGGGTAATACAATCTCTTAGTGTATATAGCTGAGGATCAAGGATGTGAACAAGGGTAATACAATCTCTTAGTGTATATAGCTGAGGATCAAGGATGTGAAGGAGGGTAATACAATCTCTTAGTGTATATAGCTGAGGATCAAGGACGTGAAGGAGGGTAATACAATCTCTTAGTGTATATAGCTGAGGATCAAGGATGTGAAGGAGGGTAATACAATCTCTTAGTGTATATAGCTGAGGATCAAGGACGTGAAGGAGGGTAATACAATCTCTTAGTGTATATAGCTGAGGATCAAGGATGTGAAGGAGGGTAATACAATCTCTTAGTGTATATAGCTGAGGATCAAGGACGTGAAGAAGGGTAATACAATCTCTTAGTGTATATAGCTGAGGATCAAGGATGTGAAGGAGGGTAATACAATCTCTTAGTGTATATAGCTGAGGATCAAGGATGTAAACGAGGGTAATACAATCTCTTAGTGTATATAGCTGAGGATCAAGGACGTGAAGGAGGGTAATACAATCTCTTAGTGTATATAGCTGAGGATCAAGGATGTGAAGGAGGGTAATACAATCTCTTAGTGTATATAGCTGAGGATCAAGGACGTGAAGGAGGGTAATACAATCTCTTAGTGTATATAGCTGAGGATCAAGGACGTGAAGGAGGGTAATACAATCTCTTAGTGTCTATAGCTGAGGATCAAGGATGTGAAGAAGGGTAATACAATCTCTTAGTGTATATAGCTGTGGATCAAGGATGTGAAGGAGGGTAATACAATCTCTTAGTGTATATAGCTGAGGATCAAGGATGTGAAGGAGGGTAATACAATCTCTTAGTGTATATAGCTGAGGATCAAGGACGTGAAGGAGGGTAATACAATCTCTTAGTGTATATAGCTGAGGATCAAGGACCTGAAGGAGGGTAATACAATCTCTTTGTGTATATAGCTGAGGATCACGGACGTGAAGGAGGGTAGTGCAATCTCTTAGTGTATATAGCTGAGGATCAAGGATGTGAAGGAGGGTAATACAATCTCTTAGTGTATATAGCTGAGGATCAAGGACGTGAAGAAGGGTAATACAATCTCTTAGTGTATATAGCTGAGGATCAAGGATGTGAAGGAGTGTAATACAATCTCTTAGTGTATATAGCTGAGGATCAATGATATGAAGGAGGGTAATACACTCTCTTAGTGTATATAGCTGAGGATCAAGGATGTGAAGGAGGGTAATACAATCTCTTAGTGTATAAAGCTGAGGATCAAGGACGTGAAGGAGGGTAATGCAATCTCTTAGTGTATATAGCTGAAGATCAAGAACGTGAAGGAGGGTAATACAATATCTTAGTGTATATAGCTGACGATCAAGGACGTGAAGGAGGGTAATACAATCTCTTAGTGTATATAGCTGAGGATCAACAATGTGAAGGAGGGTAATACAATCTCTTAGTGTATACATATAGCTTAGGATCAAGGACGTGAAGGTGGGTAATACAATCTCTTAGTGTATATAGCTGAGGATCAAGGATGTGAAGGAGGGTAATACAATCTCTTAGTGTATATAGCTGAGGATCAAGGATGTGAAGGAGGGTAATACAATCTCTTAGTGTATATAGCTGAGGATCAAGGACGTGAAGGAAGGTAATACATTCCTTCACGTCGATTGTATACAACGTCATTGTTGTTGTTGTATACAATCTCTTAGTGTAAATAGCTGAGGATCAAGGACGTGAAGGAGGGTAATACAATCTCTTAGTGTATATAGCTGAGGATCAAGGACGTGAAGGAGGGTAATACAATCTCTTAGTGTATATAGCTGAGGATCAAGGACGTGAAGAAGGGTAATACAATCTCTTAGTATATATAGCTGAGGATCAAGGATGTGAAGGAGGGTAATACAAGCTCTTAGTGTATATAGCTGAGGATCAAGGGTGTGAAGGAGGGTAATACAATCTCTTAGTGTATATAGCTGAGGATCAAGGACGTGAAGGAGGGTAATACAATCTCTTAGTGTATATAGCTGAGGATCAAGGACGTGAAGGAGGGTAATACAATCTCTTGAAGGAGGGTAATCGAATATTTTACTGGTGTAGCTCTTAGTTATGTAGCCGAGGATCAAGAATGTGAAGCAGGGTAATAGAATATTTTAATGATGTAACTGATGATCAAGGATGTGAAGATGGGTAATATAACCTTTTAGTTATTTGTCTGAGGATCAGGGATGTGAAAGAGGGTAATATAATCTCTTAATGGTGTAGCTGAGGAGGAAGGATGTGATGGAGTTTAGTATAATCTTTTAATTATGTAGCTGAGGATCAAGGATGTAAATGAAGGTAATACATAATCTCTTAGTGGTGTAGTTACGTATCAAGAATGTGAAGATGGGCAATATAATCTCTTAGTGGTGTAGCTGAGGATCAAGGATGTGAAGGAGGGTAATACAATCTCTTAGTGGTATAGCTGAGGATGAAGGACGTGAAGGAGGGTAATATAATATTTTAATGGTGTAGCTAAGGATCAAGGATGTGAAGGAGGGTAATATAGCCTGGGGTGTAGCTGAGGATTATGGATGTAAAGGACGGTAATATAATCTCTTAGTGGTGTAGCTGAGGATCAAGGATATGAATGAGGGTAATAGAATCTTGATGGTGTAGCTGAGGATCAAAGATATGAAGGAGGGTACTATGGATATTATATGAAACCACTGAGAGATTTTATTATTTCTTTTCTTTTCTTCTAAATATTATTGTTATTGAACGCACCGTTGCAAAGCGTCGGTTAAACGAGCGTCGCTGATGTGAAAGTACGTCGCTGTACGTTCAAATAAATAAATAAATAAAATAAATATTAGGAATTATTTCCTAGCCTCTTAACCGGTTGGTGGGCTACAAAGGTACAAGGCTAAACTGTGCATGAGTGCGCCGACCCTAAATTTTCAAAATTTCAAGAAGTACATTTCTGGACGTGCGCGGGGTCAGCCGAAATACGAAAGTACGTTTGTACTTTGTGTGTGCTTTTGTTTGACGATAACCTGTTCGTTTGGTTTTTAAAGTCAATAAATTTGACCACTTGATCAAGCTAATCTGTAATCTGTATAATATTGTGTATATATCTACATTAGCAAGGTTATTTTGATCATGAAGGTAGTTCACCTTCCTGTTTTGATCGAAGGAAGCCTACTCACGTGGCCAAGTTTGTATAAGCAATTAGGTCATGCAATGCTATACAGGCTGGTGGAAATTGCTGATATTACGTCGCTTCGTATTGGTTGATATTTTGAATTTTACAATTTGACGGTGGTTTATTTTAACCAATCAGAAAGGATTTCATATCAGCATTTTACTAAGATTGTCAGTAAAACGATGGCGCTTTCGTCCAAAAGAATTAATACCCACCGGATGATTTATATGCAGATGAAACCGGTCACCTTGGACTAAAAACGAACGCGCCACAGGAAATTGACGAAACTTGGGAACAGTAAAACATTAAATGACAGCTGATTTTTACAAAATATAAATATATATTTTATACTACAAGATCGGTAACAAATTAAGCTTCAACAAACTCTTTTCGGCCGTGAAAAAAAAAGGACGGAAATTTCCATTCAAAAGAACGCAACCGTGCGATATCGGTCATTCTTCAAGGTTTTTCCAGCCTTTTTGACCCGAAAACAAGTTGCGCTGATAATGAAGCTTGAGTGAACAAGACAAATTCATATGTATTACTATTTTGTGAATAGAGGCGGGCTAGACGTGAATTCAGATATTTCATACTACACAGCAACCGCTGCAGTTACATGTTTTAAAAATGTCTGCATTTATGCGAGTCGAACTTGATCATCCTTCTCGGTCTTGTCTTTTAAAACATGATGACGGGAATCTTATTGGAACATATCCTTACGTGTGGTTGCGAGATAACTGTCGATGTGACAAATGTTTTCATCCTTCTTCACGTGCTCGTCTGGTACTCATGGTCAACTTGGACCCTGACGTCATTCCAGATGTAGCAGAAGTCGACGACCAAACATTGAACATTAAATGGTCTGATGACCACAGCAGTCAGTTTCCCGTCTCCTGGCTTAAAGAAAACCAATTTTCCGATATGAGTGAGGATCCTGTGAGCACACCAGTTCGTCAGTTTTGGGGTAACGAGATGCAACATAAAATACCACGGTTCTCATTTGCTGATATCCTAAATAATGACAAGAGTCTCCGTGATTGGATAGAAGTATTGCAGGTTCATGGGTTGGCACTCATCAAAGACGCGCCACACAAAGAAGGAGCAGTTCTTGAAATAGGGAAAAGGATCTCATTCTTGAAGACGACACATTCTGGGTAAGACATTGGTATACTTTACGACTCGTAACTTGATATTCTAATGCCTATTGCTATCGTCAATCGTGAGTAAAATTCTGGTTTGTACAAAATAAATTTGTTCAGTCTATTGCAATTGATAATGAAAGGCGATAATATAGATTTAAGTGATAACGTTTGGAGGTAAATGACAGCAACGTCTTTTATTAACAGAGTACATACAAAAACAAACCTGCCGATGTATACTTAATTTTTCAATCTAATTTTGTCAGCCATATAATTTTAAAAATATTTGTAAGCCTTCCTATTTTTCATACATCACTATACTTACCTTGTAATAATAATAATAATAATAATAATAATAATAATAATAATAATAATAATAATAATAACACTAATAATAATAATAATAATAATAATAACACTAATAATAATAATAATAATAAGCATAATAATAATAATAATAATAATAATAATAATCGAGATACTCCTTCAACCTCGTTCATTTGATTTATGTACTTATACACATTTCGTGGTTCTTGTTGTTGACTTAATACCGAATTTGTTTGCTTTTGTTTTTTCAGTGAAACATTTCAGGTTATCAGCAAGTTTGAAGCAAGCAACCTCGCTTACACCAATGCAGAGTTGGGACTCCACACTGATTTTCCCTACTACGCTCGTTCACCAAATGTAAGCGTTCTTTTGCATCTTTAAGAAATGGTTCGGTAATTCCCCACTCAATACTGTTGTTTAGTTGTGTGTGGTTTAATACTGAAAAAAACTTTTGGAACAATAAAAGGTCAAATTCTAAAATTGATTAGATTCTGTTAAAAACCAACGATATGTCGTCGATTGTGACGTAGTCCTGTTTCAGTCAATTTTACTTTCCTACCATAGCAAAGAAAGGGAGATGAACTGCAGTATGTATCACCGGAACTAGCCTGGTTGTTGGTAGTATACATTTAAATTCCGTACTGATGAGGAAGACAAAGTAGCTCTCAACCTCCACAGGATAGAGATCAGATTCTCCAACCCGGAAAGCCATCTGGAGTGGACTAAAGAATATTCTAGCTACTGCTGATTATCTACTGACCAGGAATGATCCAGATCATGATCAAGCATCACTGACAAACATCTGTGATATGTGAGGGATGACACACACCGGACAACTACAGGCCCATCTCGTTGCTCTCTGTGATTGCAAAAGTAATGGAGAGACTCTACAGCAAGAAGATGTGAAAGTACCTTGACCAACATTGTCTAATTTGCAACCGACAGTTTGGCTTCAGGGCTGGGCACTCTATCATTACACTTTTTCATTGTACGAATATTCTACAAGGAATCAGATGTGAAAATATATCAATTGTACACAAATTAATATAAACCAAATCTACTAAGTGGCAGGAACTGTTCCCTAATAATATTGAAGATTTCCTCCATACGTTCAGGAAACGTTGCTGTAAAGGTTGCTGTGAAATTTAACATTATTGTACATTATTTGTATTTTCATCAACAGATTCAGATGTTGCATTGTATTAAACAAGTTCACTCAAAGGGTGGAGAGAATCAGTTCTGTGACGGATACAAAGTAGCTGAAGACATAAAACACGTTGACCCGGAAGTGTTTCGTATTCTTACTACAATTCCAGTAGACTTCAGAGAGTGGGGGACGGACTCTAATGAGTATCACTTCAAACACAGATCACCAATAATACAGTATGTCTGAAAGTAGAGGAACACTATCATATTTTTCTTATTATTATTATTACACCACCACCACCATTATTATTATTATTATTATTATTATTATTATTATTATTATTATTATTATTATTATTATTATTATTATTATTATTAACATCATCATCGTTTATCATCGTTATCATCATCATCATCGTTTAACTGCTACTATTGTTTTTTACCCAGGCTTCTCCCAGATGGGCGCTTCAAAGCTATTAGTTACCACGACCATGTGAGGGCACCTTATATCCAAATCCCAGTGCAAGATGTAAACAAACTTTACCGAGCCATCAAGATATTTAATACGGAGTTATACAAAGAGGAAAACAAAATTGAAATCAAGATGGTTGAAGGTATGGGTTTCTAGATAACAAAATTCAAAACTACTTATAAAGTTACGAGTGACGTGATTTCACATCTAAATCGCCAATAACGAGACTACAGGAGGTATCAAAATAATTGTTCCCGTTTTTGGTGTTTGCCACTTGCAAAGCCACCATCCACTTCATTATGACCAGACATTGAAATATGAAGTGTAAATTATAAAGTCTGAATGTTCATTTCAAAGCGTTTGGAAGAGGCAGGCTTTTTCAGAAACGACGGATAGAGAACAATCATTTTCGCCAAGCGTTAGCTGGCTATCTAATTCGGAGATCGTCTTTATTTGCTAAAGAGATTACGGGGTACTAGCATTGGTTTGAATTACTTTGCGGAACTTTTTATGGTGAAAATATATAATAGACCTGTTATTGGATTTGTAAGAAAAAAAAGTATGTTTTGCCGTTTCAACGAATGAAAACGAGTGAGAATTTCAAAAGTTATGGTTTGAAGGAAATATGACATTAAAAGTTCATGCCAGGCCTATATTAGTTTCCACAGCATATCAACGAAAGAAAATTATAGAATCCTTGTTATCAGGCGTTCTTAGATTTACATTTGCAGACCTCCTGGAGATCAGCACAGCATGAGATGTGAGTGTATTGATAACATGATTAAAACCTTTATGGACGTAAAAGTCAAAGTAAAAAATATCCTATATCCTGTATCGTTTTATGGATAAAAATTACTCAAAATGTCATTTATGAAATAATTTATATCTTAAACATCAGTTTTGTCTTTTCAACGGGAAAATTTCGATGCAATTTCAGGGCCTATTTTTGATATGGGTATAATGTATATACATGTAGGCCTATTATAATTGAACAATATCAGTCTTTATACATTTTATAATGTGCTATATTAAGTATAAATTGCGAATTAATATAAAATTAATGTGCATGTATGAGGCAAGAGGATGGCAGTTTTAGCCAATTAACTAAAAACTGCATTTCTTTATATTAATAATGAACTAAGGGTATAGCCTAAAAGGCAGAAAAGACAAAAAGACAGAACAATTTGGAGTAATTAATTGACAGGAAGTTATAGGAGTTGTTTGGTTTGCTGTTTCTGTGTGCATGTTCTCATCATTGATGGTTTGGTGGACTGTCATGAAACATGATGGATCATAAAAAAGAGTGATCCTAAAAATGCCACCACCCAAACTAATTACAAGGCATCTTCTGCATTGAAGCTGGCTTTGCCTTTAAAGGGAATTTTTATTATGATTGATACTAATGACACTCGCGACTTTCAACGATGACTTAAAGTCATGAATTTGTGATACATGAGTCATGAGTCATGACGACTATCTAGTGTGCCTGAAGGTATATACATTAAATAGGAACTATGATACTTGCTGAACTTGTTTTTATGTGTAAGTGTATCCTGTAATTAAACCTGTTTGTTGTCCTGTCTCGTGATGTCGGTTACATGTCGCATTTGCCGACAGTTAGATTGATCCCTCCACGTGCCGTATTTGACACCTGAAAAGTAACTTTTACGGATGTGGTGCTAATGGTACTCTGTACTGCAAGTCAGAAATGAAACTCAACTGATTCACAATGTAAATGCTGTTTAACAAATGCTAATAAATTAGTCTGATCGTTTAAATCTTGTGAGTAGTGTAGCCAATAATTATTGACTTCTGCACTCCAAACATTATTTTACTTGCCGTAAATGCAGTCTCCTGTAACAGGTAGAATGCTGATGGGATTTCGACCCTTGTTCAGAATATTCTTGTTTACAAAATTAAGGATTTCGGATTCCGATCTTTATCGAACTAAGATTTCGGATTCCGATCCTTCTCATAAAGGGCCATAGCCGAGTCATGCCGATCTATTCAGATCCGGATAGTTTAGAACAATGGAAATGCAAAAAGATGGGATCTCGACCAATCATAGTACAAGATTGTATGGGCTGATGTCTTGGGCTTTTAACAAACCCGGGCGCGTGGGAGGAGAACTCACTCTCTCTCTTACCACAGACACATCAACATGGGGTTGTAACTGGGAGGTTTTGCTCTGGTTGTTTATCATTTTAGTTCTCCGGAGTTTTGGCACATTCTCCGATAAAGTGTTCAAATTGCCAAATCTGTATCGCCCATAGTTTCAAGTCGAATTCAGACTTGTTTCGTCAGAAAGAAATAACTTTTATTAATATAACTTATACTTAGGACCCGGGGGGCACTCAACTTTGGAAGTGACGGGTATGTGCCTACCGGAGTCGCGAGGTAGGGGCCTATCGGGTACAAAGCGTTATTTTAAAAAAGGGGTCATTGGGTACAAACAAAATAAAAAAGGGGGTCATTGGGTATAAGATTTTTAAAAAAGGGTCATCGGGTAGAAAATTTTGAAAAAATGGAGCAAAATTTTGAAAATTTCGGCATAATTTTGAAAAAATGGAGCAAAATTTGACAGTTTTGGCATTTTTTTGTTCCATTTTGATGATGCTATTCTAGAAAAAAGGGGGTCATTGGGTAGCCTCAACCAAAAAAAGGGGGTCATTGGGTAGCCGCAACTAAAACAAAAGGGGGTCATCGGGTATGGCTTTTAAAAAGGGGGTCATCGGGTATAGTCGACTTCAAAAGAGGGGGCCTATTGACAGGCACATACCGTCACTTCCAAAGTTGAGTGCCCCCCCGGGACTTAGGAGTTGCTTTTTAAAATGTGTGAGGCTAGAGGTTGTAACATACCTAGAAAGTATAAAACAATAAAGCTGATTATGTATGTCCATTGTTTTCCTCCATGAAGCCAGCCAAGGTGTGTTCCGTATAATGTGTCCCTGCTCTCTAAACATGCGCGCATATAATGGATTATAGGTACTTTTCATTAGCTGGTATCATGCCCTAATTATAAAGTATAAATCATCACAACACAGATTATTAAATTTTTCCAACAGGTCGTTCAGAATATGTCACCAATATTGTTCACAGATACGTTACCATATTTCTAATGGATAACAATCTGTGAAAATAATTGGCTAGATGAATGTTCTCATATGTGATGGATCAAGCAGGCTCCATAGTTATATTATATATATGGAACATAACACAATGGTTTCAATGTAACGTTACGTTCATGCCGTCACAGATACGTTACCTAAATTCTACTCCCCTCGGAAAATACGCTGTGATTAATGAAACCAAATACCATACCAGACTTTAGTACATTGGATGATGACTGATCAAGTATGGGTATTAAGTCGGTCAGTTTTTACACTTGCACGATTAAGACAAAGATAGGAAAGGGTTTCACAGATACGTTACCACTGATACGTTACCCCCAATACGTACAAGTAATATTGCTCAAAAATTAAGTATTGTTGAAAAATCACCCATGCATTGTTTTGTGTTCTTAAACTATTAAAGTTTACGATTCTGAATGAATTTTATGTGGTTAGCATTTTGCCATTCTGGAGACCAAACTTGAACGCTTTATCGGAGAATGGGCCTTTTACATTATTTTTGTATCTGCACAAGTCTGAAGAATAATAAACATTACATCACTACAAAATATGGTTTCCAGTTAGTCAGATGCAATCTGAATCTATTGTTCTCAATCTTTCATACACAGGAGACATCGTGAGTTTTGCTAACCGGAGAGTTCTTCATGGTCGAAGCAGTTTCACTGTTACAGAAACCAATGAAAGACATCTCGAAGGAGCGTACATCGATTGGGATGAAGCCTGTTCTCGGATGAGAGTCATTCGTGAAAAGATGCTCAATAAGAAACCACTGTAAAAATGGTGGTCGGTATGAAACCCCGCCCTACGCATCGAAGATGTATAACACAAGCAGAGATATTGGCTGGTCTTTTCTACCCCCCCGGGTTTCTACATGAAATACTGACTGGTCCTTTCTACCTACAGCCATTCTAATTCAATGCACAAACAGCAATAAATCCAACCACTTAAAGCCACAATGTTCGATCTTATAAATAATATCAAATTGGTTAATTTTTTTCAAACCTGATATTTTAGCATAATTTGTAATGTCCCAACTTGCACCTAAATTTATGCCAAATTTGTTGTGTTTGTAGGTCAACAGAGCAAAGTTTGACACAATTCATGAAATTATGACTTTATGTCCTCCTATTGAACTACATGTTAAAGGCCAAAATAACCAGTAGGATTTCTTTCACTTTACCTTGTTATTTCAGCTCAAAATGGACAGAAACCCTAGTATTACTTCAGCATTTTAAGTATAGAATAACAAATTTAAGGAAATCGTACACAAAATATCGATAGGCCTAAATATTAATTAGTCAATAAACACTGTATCTCGAAATCACTAGTGGCATTCATTTTGTCGTAGTTGTGGCATATAGGCAAACTTATAACGAACGAGTTATGACACGAGACTCGATTGGTAGTTCTATGAGTCGCTTTTGCTATTATTAAATTATGTGAAGAAGGGTAATAGAATATCTCAGTAGTGTAGCTGAGGATGAAGGATGTGAAGGAGGGCAATATAACCTCTTAGGATCAAGGACGTGAAGGAGGGCAATATATAATCTCTTAGTGGTGTAGCTGAGGATCAAGGATATGAAGGAGGGTAATATTATCTCTTAGTGGTGAAGCTGAGGATCAAGGATGTGAAGGAGGGTAATATTATATCTTAGTGGTGAAGCTGAGGATCAAGGACGTGAAGGGGGTAATATAATCTCTTAGTATAATAGAATATCTTAATGATGTAACTGAGGATCAAGGATGTGAAGGAGGGTAATATAATCTCTTAGTGGTGTAGCTGAAGATCATGGATGTGAAAGAGATTAGTAAAGCTCTTAATAGTGTACCTAAGGATCGCCAAGGATCAAGGATGTAAAGGAGGGTAATATAGTCTCTTAGTGGTGCAACTGAGGATCAAGGATGTGAAGGAAGGTAATATAATCTCCTAATGGTGTATCTGAGGATCGTGGATGTAAAAGAGGGTAATACAATCTTTGAATGGTGTAGCTGAGGATCAAAGATGTGAAGGAGAGTACTATAGCCGCCTAGTGGTGTAGCTGAGGAGCAAGGATGTGATGGAGGTTAATATAATGTAATGATATAGAATATCTTGATGGTGAAGCTGAGGATCAAGGATGTAAAGATGGGTAATATAACCTCTTAGTTGTGTAGCTGAGGATCATGGATGTGAAGATAGGTAATAGAATTTCTAGATGGGTGGCTTAGCAGTTGGCTTGTCTAGCATCAAGGATTAAGAAGTTTAAGTGATGATATGAAGGAGGGTAATATAATCTCTTAATGGTGTAGCTGAGGAGCACGGATGTGATGGACGTTAATGTGATCTTTATTTTATACACTCAGAACCCTAGTCAACCGATGGCTATTGTTGTGCAAGGCTCACTTAGTCATTTAATCAGGCAAATCGAATTTGGTAACGAAATGAGCAAAATTTTGAGTTACACCTTTTCAATGTAAAAATAATTTTCTCGGCCAGAAGACAAGACTGAAAAAGAGGACATAGCGGGATCAGTGTATTATATCAGGGAAAACACTTAGAGGCCAGTGTTCGGAATCTTATATTAGCGAAACAGAACGATCTTTGAAAGCCAGATTTCTTGAGCACCGTCGTCCAAGTTCCAGCTCATCAGAAGTCTCCAAACACATCCACATCGAATCCCCGGGGCACCAAGTTGACTTGGACCAAGTCAAGATCCTCGACCGGGAACCAAAGTATTCGAAAGGGGTATTAAGAAGGCCATTTACATCAGAGTCAACCAACCTTCACTTAAAAGTGACGGGCCGATACCATACCAAGAGCCTACGTCCAGGTGTTGATGGGGTGAAGTGTCTAAAAGGTCATTGATCCCAAACTTGGGTTGCCAGTCTCCCGATGAAGATCGAAGTTATGACCGAAAATTTGAGGTATGTCTAATCTTGTGTTGAGATCAAAAGTTTAAACTCATAAATTATTGTGAACTCTACTTTAGAGTCAGTCCAGAGCAATTTAAGTCTACGCCACTAGTGATTGTGAAATCTACTGTAGGGCAGTCCAGAGCAAGGACAATATATGTTACTAGTGATCGTGAAATCTACTGTAGGGCAGTTCAGAGCAAAAACAATCTACGCTACTAGTGACTGTGAAATCTACTAAAGGATATTCCAGAACAAGGTTAAGTACAGATCAAAGCAAGGGCAGTCCAGAGCAAGGACAGTGATTGTGAAATCTACTTTAGGGTAGTCAGAAGCAAGGAAAGCCTACATCACTAGTGATTGTGAAATCTACTTTAGGGCAGTCCAGAGCAAGGAAAGTCCACGTTACTAGTGATTGAGAAATCTACTGTAAGACATTCCAGAGCAAGGAAAACCCACGCTACTATTGATTGTGAAATCTACTTTAGGGCAGTTCAGAGCTAGGTAAGTCTACGCTACAAGTGATTGTGAAATCTATTTGAGGGCAGTCCAGAGCAAGGAAAGTCCACGATACTAGTGATTGTGAAATCTACTTTAGGGCTATCCAGAGCTAGGAAAGTTTACGCTACTATAGTGATTGTGAGATCTACTTTAGGACATTTCAGAGCAAGGTAAATTTATGCCATGGGGTTGTGAAATATACTTCTAAAGCACTCTAGAGCAAGAAAATACTATTTTATTGGTAATTTTGAAACCTATTTGATTGCAGATTGTATGTGCCCTCGGAGGAGTCGAGAATCATTGATAACAGTGGACTTCGGGTATATATATAAATGCGCATATATAAATGCGCACGTGACATCTACAAGTCGCTATACCGTGTTCAACGATGTAAGGTACCCGGATGTGCACAAATTCCACACGCAAAAGTATAGGCGAAAATGATAGGTTACAAGGAAAATTGGCTTTGCAAAATAGTGGCATTGATTGCAAAGGGCAAAATAATTTGACCCGAAACATAAACTCTTTATTTGGATTTTCCATTACGGAAAAAAAATTATGATGGAAAAGCTAGATATAGTTGATTTAAAAAGTTATATTTCATTATTTCCGTGCTAAATGGGCGTGGCAATTGGCCATATTGATGACGAAATGTGATTCTTACTGGCATTAAGGTCAGAACTGGGTAGCTGCCGATGATGTTATTTGATGTTTGCACGTAGGGAACTTAGGGGCTGTCATTTTCTTCGGAAGGAAGGGTCATGGATTTATTTATTTGGGAGTCACCCCCCGTAGTGCCGCCAATGAACATAACTCTGACCCTAATTTTAACTCTAATTATAACGTAAATTGAGGAAACTATAACTTTAGCCCTTTTCGGCATAATGACCCTCTCAAACTAATAGGCTAGATGTCCCCGCCCGACCTCCTCAACTCTAACTTACTCATTCGCTCGCAAATGGACAAAAAACAAATTCAAAATGTGTTTTAAGCACCTTTTGTGTCCCCCATGCTAAATCGGTAATCTGTACACACTTTGTCACCCTTTGACGTACAATTTAGAGTATAAACACGTAGATGACTGTACATGATCTAATCATCCCGTTGAGGAAGACTCGTATACTATTATACATCACGCTCATACGTTATATGACAATTTGACGTACAATCACGTATGTGATGCATGGTTTGAGGTTTATTCAGCTAGTAAGTTAGATCCGTCATACACATTATTGTCATGGTATTATATTGTAATTGTATACGTCAATTTTGTTCAGTTTGATTCAACCGGCTTATAAAGTTTTACTTTACACGGCAGGGGAAAGTTAGCAAAAAAACAATTAATTTATGAGTGTAAAAGGGGGAGGGGTGGTTTTGGGGAAGGGGGGACAAATAATATTTATAAAATTATAAGTAAGGCGAGAAAGAGAGAAAAACCCTGTTCTACGGGCGAACGGACCTTTCAAGTAGGGTCGGTCGGTCGGTTGGTATTTTTTTAAATTTTTAAATAAACCAAAAAAAAAAAAAAAATCTGTAAATAAATTTCAATTTGAGAAAATACACACAAACAATTGTCCTGAAATTTCCGAAATTTGGGGTCGGCATTCATTTGTACAGGAAAAATTTGTTTCACAATTTGTTCAAAATAGAACAGGGTTTTCGTTTTTCGTCGCATGCATGCATAAATAAATAAATAAATAAATAAATAAATAAATAAATAAATAAATAAATAAATAAATAAATAAATAAATAAATAAATAAATAAATAAATAAATAAATAAATAAATAAATGAATAAATAAATAAATAAATAAATAAATAAATAAATAAATAAATAAATAAATAAATAAATAAATCAATCCAAGTAAGGTAAATCATCCACAGTAAAGTGCTCAACCAAGAAGGGAGCTGGAATACATTTAAAATAGACTTGGTGATTTATTAAAGCATTATTTACAATATTGTTTCATGCAAGCCAGCCGAAGCCGACCTACACTCGGCTACCAACTACCTATTCAACTACCTATTCAACTACCTATTCAACTGCCTATTCAACTACCAACAAACTATGCAGACTTTGTCTAGAGGAAAAATACTTCATCATATTTAAGCCTCATCTCTCCTCACTGAACAAAAGGAATGAGCTAATAAACACTTGTAGACACAGGAAGAAGCATCTCTTGATCAACTACAACTGATCAATATATCAAGTATTGACTGTCTTCATGAACTTGAACTGCTTATATTATGTTATGTAACCATTTTTGACCGTAAATGTATGCCAATTAAACTGTCTAAAGATCTAGCACTAGCTCCGCGCGTTTTACGCTCGGTGATCGCGCTTTGCGCTCGCCGTCGCCACTTCGCGGCGTGAGCATTCCGCGCTAGATATAGAAATCAGTTTCCAGTGATCAGCATATTCTGACGAGTGTAGGTCGGCTTCGGCTGGCTTGCATGAAACAATATTGTAAATAATGCTTTAATAAATCACCAAGTCTATTTTAAATGTAAATAAATAAATATAAATAAATAAATAAACATTAGTTATGTTTGTACATGGGGGTGCTGTGCAATAATCATGATCCTTTGATATCCATGATTTATCCTTGCAAATTTATAGCATCGAACCTCCAGCCAATGTTCCTTGCCAGTGCTAGCCACGAAACAAGGTCACAACTGTAGCCACTCCTTCAATGATCGCCATTTCAGTGATTGACAGTGATGTAATGCAAATATGGCGCTTGTCATCTGGTCACGTGCGCATTTATAAAAGCGCATTTATATATACAACCGAAGTCTACTGGATAAGGAGTAGGTACGTATCAAGCGATGGATCATGGATAAAGGAATCCATATGGATCAGGAGGAGAGGAATGAATAACACCATGAACCGAGACGAGGGCACCTACAATCTGAGTACTATCTACACCCCTCTGCTACAGCTACAGAGCAACATAGGGACTGACAGCACTTCCCGCCGTAGCAGAGCTTCACAACTCTAAAGAAATTCTACTGAACTAGACGGATGAAACGTCAGTTGGTGAGTTTTTACCATCATCACCACTAATCTATTGGTTTTGTAGAAACAATCTGTACTATATTTACTTCGAGGACTGGTAAATGTCAAAAATATATAAAGTATCAATTTTAAATAATTTGCCATAAAACTTGTATTTTATCGCGAATTTCACAGAATCTTGATTATTTGATATCAGATGGACATAATGCAATTTGGTGTGTCTGATGTGCTCACATGACCCATAAAATACTGTGCAAAGGTGGGTGACCGACCCCTTGGTGCTAAATGTCATTGTCAAAACCAGATCATTTTTAAACGGTCCTCATCTACCTTTTCTTTTTATGATTTTAACATTAACTTTTAAAGCCATAATTATTATAACATTTTCATACAAAATAGATTAGTATTACTTTGTCATAAAATGTTAGCTTTTACTGTCAGATATATCCCCTTTTAATTTTGAGCCGAACAACTAAGGCAAAGCAAACACGATTATTGAAATTTACTACCAGCGCCGATGTCTCCAATGCGTATCACTCCTTCGGTCGTGTTACGGTACGACCCTTCGTTGTGTAGATCACCGTCCCGCACGCCATGTACGTACTGTGTTATGAACATCGCGTATGCGTTCGACTAATATTTCCATCGTAATAACAAAACGATGGTTCCTGCGTTTTATTCAAAATCATGGATTTTGACAAAATCACAGCACCTATGGTCTTGATTTTTGCAGGGTATGTTGGTTTAATAAAGTACAATATCATCGCGTGTAAAAAACAGAATTCTTAAAAATATTGAGCGTCCTTCTCAGCAAATGTTATAATATGGCTTTAATGATTAACTCTTTCATAATCAATTTTAATAACTCTATACGGTTTTTACAGTAAAAGTCAAAACCAGGTGTTAATTTAACGATTTTTTAATACTTGTACTTTATATGATTGAGTTTAGTAATTTTTAGCAATATCAATCAAAGCCATGTGTTGAGTAGTAAATAAAAAATCCTTTAAAAAGGATTTGGGCGCCCATTTGGAGCTTTGACAGATGTGATGTGCTGAAATAGCTTTAAGGGATGTGGCTATAGGAACAAAGACCAAACAAACATATTCTTGTTTACGCCGTAATATTGTAGTATTTCAACCATTTTACAACTTCAGCTGTGTAACTTGCAAAATTCCCGCTAAAAAGTGGTTCTTTGAATTTTTAAAATACATTAAAAATCGCATTGGACTTTTCGTACTGATTATACTATAATGATTACCTGCCTATAATGTTCTGATCACACTATAGACTGGGATTATATGTGACCCCATTGCCAGGCAATTTGTTCCTATTGTTCCTTGTCTGGAAAAATTCAGGGACTGTGCTTTTAAATAACCCGCCAGAACACAATAAGGCCATTGACCTGTGTAGTGGTCATACGTTGTTCATTCGACCATAAAAGATTTCTAGTCCCTCAGCAACTCATTAAAAATGCGTTGCCTCAGGTCAGGGATTCTATTATAATAATTCTAATCCTTTCTTTGAGGTGAATAGATAAAAGAGAGTTCTTGAAAAACAGGTGTGATGTTGTAGATAATATATTATCATCAAAGTTGCTGGCATATAGGACATTTCGTGGAAGTGGCGCTTATTATATATTTCTTGTAAACACAATCTAATGTGGTACTCGCTACATGGAGAAGGTCGGTCTGCAAATGTCCAGTGCATGAAGCTATATAGTAGAGATATTATAGCTTCATGTTCAGTGTAAATCAATTAAAATACTATAGCTGGATATCAAAAAATCGTGATGCATTCCTTCTTGTTATCGACGATATTAATTTTGATATTATTGTGACAAAATCCATTCCCTTCTCAATTGATTAGGCTCCAGTCTTAGGCTTTCTTTTCTAAAAATAAATCCTAGGGCCTAAAGGCAATTAAATATGGGCTAAACCCATATTCGGTATGCGGAAAGTTTTCATAGTCATCTATTACCTATACCAGGGGTCCGCAAATAGCGTGGCTTCCCGAGTGGCGCGAGGCGCCGTTTAGATTTAAAATAAATAAATAAATAAATAAATAAATAAATAATTTCCCATGTTCTCCGTGTAAAGACAGGCTAAAATAGTGCAAAATATTGCACCAAATGGCGTCATTTGCACCTCAACTTAAAAAAACAAAACGATAACTTCACAGGGGGGCACCCCTCTGACTCCCCCGGCCGTGCTAAAGCACCGCGAAAGCTGCTTTTCAGTCTTTTATTTCATGTGGCGCTTCAACAAACCTATTTGAGGAAGCCTGACCTATACCAGTTTTCACCCCGATGTGGCAGTGACGTCAACACGTTGAAGCAGCTGTTTCGCTCGCGCATCTATGCGGCGTCTTTAAGCGTGTGCGAGTGTACATCAGCGCTTTGATCGAACGCTAGGGAGTGTAATGAAATTCATACAGTGCTGATGTCACTGCCATATCAGTAGCCTGAATCCTTCTGGCCTCTAATGACGGCGTCTTTTATTTACCCACAATCCGTCACGTTGCCTTATTCACCAACAGCACAACCCGATGACCGTGCGTAGTTGTTGAAAAACTGAAGGATCCAGTCTACCACATCAGGGTGAAAATGGTATAGCTTATCGCAAACCAGCCAAATTTGTATATGTTTGAATAGCTATAGAATACCCGTGAATATAGTGTCAGAAACTCTCACACATCTTGGGATAACCTTGTCATTTATGTGAGACTGAAAGCAACGCCATTTTGGGGATATATTTGAACATTGCGAGGGAAAACATTGCGGTAAAAGTAAGTTAATCATGAAAATCGTTTAATTCTAATAATATCAACCAGTAACGGACACTTAGCCAAGACTATGTGAGAAGTTTGGGGTATGTAAAGCATTTTCTTGTTATAAAAAACAAGGAAAAAGCAGTCCAAAATTAAACAACTCGATATTTAAAGAAAGTACATTTTGAGAAGGCCTACGCTGGTTCTTTTAATTCTAGTTCAAAATCTGTTCATCACCTGCAGTCCGATTTGGTATCTATGGTTTCATAAAAGTATTGGGAACTCTTTTTTATGATATTTTGGTTTAAAAAAACGATACTGTTAAAAATATCGGTATTTATGCCAGCGACATTTCTATTATGTAAAATGCATTGAAAATTGTCGGCTAAAAAGTGCATAAATTAAAATCGCGAACAGTAATAGAAACAACAACTATCTACATTCCAAGCGGAAACGCTTTTCAAAAACATACCACCTTTTTCGGGCAATCGCTGAAACCGAAATATGAAATTCTAGGCCATCTGTAAAAAAGTGCGTGAGCAGAAATGACCATGAACTTGGGTCACCGAAATAAGTGTTTATATTGGTGTCAGGCCTTTCATAGTGATACAACAATTAGCCCCCAATAATGGCTTTCATTTGAACCGTTATTTGTTAAACTGCGATTTTTACTTTTTGAGAAATCAATGAATGTATCAAAAAACTTTTCGAAAGTCGATTAAAAATGGCCTAACCCGTTAAGGGAACACTCCTGCAATCACAACATTAGGCCTATGTTAGAAAAACAATTATCAAGCACGAATCACGAATGGTATTATTTAAAACAAACTCATATTGACCATAAAAACTAATAAAAACAACATGCGATATTCAAATTTCCCGGGCACCGAAATTGCCTATGGCAATGACGTCTCAGTAGCACAATGAAGGCAATTTTATTCCCCCCAAGAGAATTTCGGACAAAGCAATTTGTCAATTTGTATAAAGGCAGCCAATATGCCTACCTTCATCCCCTCCCCCTCTGAAAATATTTTTTTTTAAATTTTCGTGGATCTTTTCCAAGGTTCTGTTCATTCCCGTTCCTTTTCCAAAAATTCCTTACATCCGTATTTCTGATGTCACATAGGCCTACTGACTAATAGCGCAGAGCTATTAGATTTACAACTCAAAAGGAAGGGCAAAATTTAGTGGACCCAAGGCCAATTGTTTTGCTAACGCTCAGCAAACTCCCAATTTTTAGTTCCAGCTTGTGTGAAATCTGCATGTACATTGTGTTAATTATGTGCGCAATAGGAGTGTCTTCGCCAACCACCCATACAACATTAAGGAAAGTTTGCAAAATTAATACTGATGTATGAAATTCCAATACGATGGTCTTAACAACTTCCTGATCCTCGAAGCTAATGAAGCCTGCACCTGGTTAATGTTCCGGCAATCTTATAATTATGTTAGAAAAATAATTAGGCCTATCAAGCACGAATCACGTGGTTTAAAGCAAACTCATATTGACCATAAAAATGAATAAAACAGCCGTCTCTCATCACGCGATATTCGAAATTGCCGGACGCTGAAATTATTGTCTGGTGTAATCACCATGATGACGTGCGGGCCACGTGCCAGCAGTAAAATGGAAGGTTGACGACAATTGAGAGCAAATAACCATGACGTCATTGCCCTAGACAATTTCGGAGCTGGAATTTTTAATATCGCGTGTTGAGAGCCGGCTATTTTTTGTATGATTTTATGGTCAATATGAGTTTGTTTGAAATAAAATCATGTGATTCGTGGTTTATAATCATTTCTTCTGACATTTAAGGCATCACTTACTGACGTATTCGACATTCTTAACATTTTTGAGAAAATTGGAACTTGCTATGTTCTACTCTATATAGGCCTATTCACCAATAACCATGCCTCCAAGTGGCTTAATTGGTAAGGTATTAATTAATTTAATTATGTCGTATTTGCAAAACCTGTAATATCTGTATCACATAACGACGTATATGCCGATCATCTATACTGCGCTTTCACATAGTGACGTATTTGCGCGACGTATTTGTAATTGCACGGTAAAATTGATGTTTTGTACTTTTCACATAGTGACGTATTTGCTCAACTGTTTCATATAGTGACGTATTTGCACGACGTATTTTATCATTTGAACTGCGAAATTGTCATTAGTCCTTTTTACATAGTGACGTATTTCATTTAATATTGATGTTTGCAGAGTAAGTTATGCTCTGCTAATAGTGATAAGTGAATTACATTAAAATATGGTATATTTGCATTACTTTTAACCAGGTTTTAATCAACAAGAATGTTTTAGTCAAGAGTATGTAGCAAATGAAAATCGCTATTTTTCAAATTCGCAAAAACCAACTGTAAGCGGTGAGTTTCTTCGAACGAGACAGATTTGACCTATAAAAAATTGTGATGTCATGAGATGTGCCAGCTTTGAGAGAATGGACTGTCAATACTCTCAATGCACAGAACGTATGCTGTTTTGTTATCAGAAAAAGAACTCAAATATTACAAATTTAATGGTTTTCATACATATGGATAAAATCAGGCCGCTTCTTTATACTATATTAGTAAATTCTGATATTACAATTCATATGTATATCAACATCATGAGAAATATTTGGACTAAAAAATAAAAAATAAATTTTAGATCAATATGTTACCGTAAGAGCTTAGAATTTGATCGTGATCAATATTGTCTTTATTATGCAAATAAACAATTTCAATGGGCCGGGAGCTAACCTATTGTTGTCCATTGAATGTCGCGCATGAAAGGAGCTCTAGGGCTCATATGTTATGTACTACTCGTAAACATAGGGGAACGGCGGGTAATCCCGAACGCGGGGTAATCCCGAACGGTGCTGTTGTAGCTAACCTGAGAAAGGTGACGCTCTCACACTGCTCTGCAGCAAAAGCTTCTACAAAGATACATTCACAGAATGTACATTTGGGTCAAGAGGTTGAGGGCTCTACTCACAAAATATTAAAAACGAAATTTGACACTTTTGACTTCTGATCATCGGTTTTCGGATGCGTAGGAAATATTGTAGGTAGAAACTTATCCTCTTCAACAATAGGATTATTGATTGGTTCAAAAGGTGTTTGACTAGCGCTATCAAAACGAGATACATGTAGAACTAACTTGAGGTACCTATGAATACGAACTTCGTTCACATTTTACACTGTAACTCGGAATACAATTTAGGACATTTACGGCTCATTCGTGGTGTACGGTCATTCATTTTAAACCCTATAATCTTTTGAAATAAATAGTTCAGATATCTAAATAATTTGATCTAACAGTAATTTGAAGAATAGATGAGATCCACTTTCTCTGTTGACACGGCATTTCAAAATCATCATTATTATGTTCATTTTCATTCATTTAATCACACAATAAATTGAGCAAAATAATTATAGTAGTCTATTAAATTGGGCTTGTTTGGGGTTTCATCACTTTCATGATGTTCATTCAAAATAAAATTTAATCAGGAGGCACATTAAATTAGCCCTTGGCTCCTCGACCGTTTGAGCTCACGCTTCGCGCCCGACAATGCATATCATACGGGCGAAATGTATTTCTCCCCTGAGAAAGTGGTCTAGCAACGGCCCTATTCGCCAGCGACGTTACGTAATGTTACCACGGTCACCTTGATAGCGTGCCTGAGTATTGAACCTCGATCGAAACAATCACCACACAAAGTATATGGCACTCGAACTTCGAAGGCATACCAAAATAGTGTGATCCGGTAACGGTAACCAAGAGAATTACGTAACCACTTCGATGGCGAATTGGTGTGACTGAGCCCATTGCCAGCAGCTTTTATCAACACCAAACTTGAGAAGTGATTTTGGTTTTGTTTGTTACATAACTGTCTGACATGAAATCGTCATGTTTGAAAGGTCACAAGAAAGGAGACAAAACAAATATCCTAATGGTGCTGTCTAATTTAATAAAACGTCGTTTAAAAAAAATGTCGTGATGATCGACGTTCTTATAATGTAGGACAATACATATGACGTGTACCCAGCGTTCGAATATTGCAGTGCACATTTGCTCCCCAAAATTCGCCTGTTGCGATACAACTTTGAAAGTGTGGTGCTGCCGTCTCAGACAATCAGCACATAAAATCAGTACTGATCTGTAAAAATAAAATCTGTACTAATAAAATCTGTACTGATTTTATGTGTTGATTGTCTGAGACTGCACTCTGCGTCAGATGAAATTGCACCACAACTTTCAAAATGGGGTGCAAAAGTGCATTCCAAGGTAAAAAGAAAAGATTGCGCCTCGAAGGTCTCCCACGGAAAAGTGCGATTTATCTTGACTTGCGCACTGGGTTCGGCGCTTACATCAGGTGATACACCTAATATATTGTGAAGCTCCAAAATCTTCTTTCTTCCTCTTGTGCTTTCTCTCCCAATAAAATGCGTCTTTAAATTCGACTAGTGCCAGACGCTTGTACCAATTTTGACCGCATCTGGCCAGAAGAAGCACTGACCCAAGCTTTTAAATTATAGTTTGCTTTCAAATAAGGGTCAATGGTCAACTGGTCATTAGAGGTAATTATATCTAAATCTGAAATGCTTCTCCTCTAAATTACATACTATGACCACCAAACCTGACCAAAGAAACTGCTAATCTAAGTTTATAAGACTTGTGTACAGATAGGTGTCAAAGATCATGTAGGGGACAACAGTAGTGGGAATTTATCCAAACAATACTCTACTAAGGCTAGACCTGATAT
The DNA here is from genome assembly GCF_039555335.1 of Amphiura filiformis. Taxonomy (NCBI): domain Eukaryota; kingdom Metazoa; phylum Echinodermata; class Ophiuroidea; order Amphilepidida; family Amphiuridae; genus Amphiura; species Amphiura filiformis. The sequence goes on from NW_027305527.1 coordinate 443,729, forward strand.
CCGTGGCTCCAGAGCCACAGCAGCTCTAGTTATCCATATCTATAAATGTGAACAACGCAGCGACCACATTGCCAAATGTAACAATCCAACTGTGAGCAAAACACATATTATTGTGACGATATTTTGTCACAAAAATATTAATAATTAGTAATTAATTATATAATAATTATTATTGTTATTACTATTTTGTGAACAACGACCACTGCAGTTATATGTTTTAAAAATGTCTACATTTTTGGGAGTAGAACTTGATCATCTTTCTCGGTCTTGTCTTTTAAAACATGATGACGGGAATCTTATTGGAACATATCCTTACGTGTGGTTGCGAGACAACTGTCGATGTGACAAATGTTTTCATCCTTCTTCACGTGGTCGTCTTGTACTCATGGCCAACTTGGACCCTGACGTCATTCCAGATGTAGCAGAAGTCGACGACCAAACGTTGAACATTAAATGGTCTGATGACCACAGCAGTCAGTTTCCCGTCTCCTGGCTTAAAGAAAACAAATTTTCCGATATGAGTGAGGATCCCGTGAGTGCTCCAGTTCGTCAGTTTTGGGGTAACGAGATGCAACATAAGATACCCACGTTCTCATTTGCTGATATCTTACATAATGAGAAGAGTCTCCATGATTGGATAGAAGCATTGCAGGTTCATGGGTTGGCACTCATCAAAGACGCGCCACACAAAGAGGGAGCAGTTCTTGAAATAGGGAAAAGGATCTCATACTTGAAGACGACACATTATGGGTAAGACATTACGACTCATAACTCAAATTATTGTAATGCTGGTTGCTATTGAAACCGTCTATAGTGCGGAAAATTCTGGTTGTGTACAAACGAAATGTATTCGGTCTATTGCTATTGAGTTATAAATTATTAAATTTACAATGAAATGCAATAATATAGATTTAAAGGAGGGTTTCGTGATCCTAGCATCCTCTTTTTATGACATTTTTCAGTACATATCCACAAAAAAAGCCTATTCCCAAAATTTCAATTGATTCCGATTTTGCGTTTGCGAGTTATGCATGATTATGTGTATTACAGTGCTCCATATACAATGCGTTGCAATTTCGTTCTGGTGCACCAGAACGAAATTTCACGATATCTTTGCAAAACGAATTAATCTGCAAGAAATATTTTGTACATAAACATTATGTAACCAGAGGTTTCAGTGATATAAAAATCTCAACTTTTTTTGAGAAAAGTGGGGGGATGAGGCTGTGGATCACGAAATTCCGCTTTAAGTGATAATATTTGGAAACAGTAACGTTTTTATTAACAGAGTACATGCAGAAAAATAACTCTGCAGATGTATACTTAATATTGCAATATAATTTTGTCAGCTATATAATCTAAAATGTCCGAGAACATTAATTTGTAAGTCTCTCAGTATTTGTTTTAATTATTATTATTGTTTTAATAGTATTGGACTTATGTATTTTAGAATGGTTGCGCAAAAATTGACAACTTCTCTTTGTTAATTTGAATATGCTAATCTCGAATCTATTGTCTGTCAAGCAGTATTTGAAGAATTTGACAAATGCTACTTTGTGTAAAATTCAATTGAAGGAAAAAGATCCCCAAATGGCTCCATAGGATCGTACAGGGGAAAAAGTAATTTTGTTCCAATTACAAAATCAAATTATGCGCCTGACCCCACGGATCAATTTCAGTTCAGTTCAGTTTATTTCATCTCGACACACATTGGTACAAATTAATAATATAATACAGAGAAAACTGACTTCAGTCCTGATGAAGTCAGAGCCACATCTTACGAATGCAGTGACTGGCTGCACCCAGTAGGCCTACTGTAGTTTTCACACATTGACCGGTAATCCTGGTAATGTGAAATTCGACGGCGTACCCGAATATGAAATTCAGTTATAAAATCAATAGCCTACGGGCACTGCAAAATCATGCAAAAAAAAACCGGGCCTTTTAAATTGTGGTAAAGACATGTCTTTAAAACGTCAGAGAACAAAAAAGAACATGATGAATTTGTCTCGTTTGAGGGCAGAAATAAGAACTAGACCTCGGGTCTGCCTTTGGAAAAATATGAAACACGTCATTAAACTTGCGTGGAAATGGGATGTCTCTGAACATCAACAACATTAGGACTTAAAGACAAGCAATATTATTCTGCAGAAATGTCGCAAATGAAAAAGCAGTTATTAACAATGACATTAATTATTCAAAATAAAACAATGGAAAATATAGTAACTGGTCAAGTGTAAGAGCTGATATTCCGTGCAGTGATTAATGATGCAAATCAAAAATACAATCTGCGGATGCGTAGGTGTGGTGACTGATACAAACTGCTGAAAAATGTATGAAACCTACGAAGTTATAGGGCTCTACGACTACTTTTTTGCATAGATGTAACAATATGGGAATAATGGGAAATTCGTTTTTGAACTGTGATGTCCCCTGGTATATCATAGGATTGATTGAGGCATTGAGCATCAGGCATCAGACACCCCCAGCCAGCTAATTGGGAGACAGGCTTAATTGCCTACAGGTTGAAGATAGTGGAGATCAAAATGGCTGCCTACCTGAGCAACACGGATGGCACATGGGCTGAGATCGTTCCTATACACAATACACAGTGCTCTCACGATTGACGCGCGACCTTTACAAATAGTGTGTGTATAAAAGTATATGAATTTGCCTAGTTAACATCACTGTGTGAAAAATAACCGGCCAATATTTAAAGTATTCTCCAAACTTCTAGCAAATATATTTCTCTAACATGACCTAAAATTACAGCTAGGTTAGATGTTCAGAAATAGTCGCACTTTCGTAAAATATGAGTGAGTGCAAGGCATAGCTAGCTCATTGCTAGCCAACTCCCCGTGTTAATTGAATGGAGATTTGACCGAAAATATTAGCTAATATTGGTAACGGACCGCTCAGTTCTGAAGGATGCCACAAAAAAACAACGGTACAAGCTACATTTAAAGTATTCTATGAAATTCTAGAAAATATAGTTTTGTAACAATGTTACATGTCCTAAATTTTTAGCTAATTTAGGTGTTTGGAAATAGTCGTACTTTTGTGTTTTAGGAAGGATATGTAAACGACAGATAACACCAAAAAATATGAAGAAATTATTTCCAAACCGTGTTAAGTCAACAATCATCATGTTGATCATTTTCAAGAATGCTGGTTGACAAAAAGCAGATCATTGTCTCATTTCGTGAACAAAGGTCTACATACCATTGTTTGCTTGCGTTTCCTTTATAATCGGTTACCCAACTGAAGCTAATACCAGCTCATTGCAAAAACCGCACATATAAAACAGACACATGTGCACAACCAGAGAAGATCTGATTTAATCAGTTGAGCTGTTTTCAATGAGTGTTATCTTGGTTTAATAGCTTTTAATGGGGTTTTGTCCTCCAAAGGTCGTGGTGAATTCTACTGTATACATGACTGCATCATGACATTTGCAATGTAAATGCAAGAGATTCAACAGAAAGACTTAGCAGTTATTCAGGAACCTAGTGGAGGTAAAGTTGGTATGAAACCATCCCAAAGAACTGTTAAGCTTAAGCTAGCTGTGCTGTGTTATTTCTGTCATGACATGACTTTGAGTAGTGTACACAAAAACGCGAGCTGCATGCATGCATTAACTGGCTACAGAGTACAGACTAGTCTTCATGGAAACTCCAACTAGAGATCAAGATATGATATGGATAACAAATGACTCTAAATCATCTCATGCCACAATGATGGCACTGTCAATGATAACATATTAATATTATTGCTCTATGCTAATTGCTATACATGATATGATTGTGCATGTGTATAACTTGTGAAGCAGGCCGGTTTATAGTTAACATGGTTAAAGCCCCACCTGATGATGTAATTAACCCCAAAATAAATGTTACTAGTGTTTTATTGTTTTGAAATAGTAACTGCAGTGTACTGTGTTTACTTTGTGTGAACCTGGTAGTAAACGGTATTCTGTCCCTAGGCCATCAGTAAGGTTGGTGTATAGGCCTACGTTGGTCATAACAGAACATATTTGAAAACAAACTATTAATGAATATAAACAATTCTAGATCTCAAAAGGGTGTTTTACTAGCGGAAACGTTTGTGTTCTACAACTGTTCGATTGAAACAACAGAACTCTGCATAATTTAATTTCCGAGAAAATATAAAATATATAAATAAAACTTCATTTTGACCTGATTAGATTCATGCATCATTCCACGCATTTTCGAGTAGTGTGTGTAGGCCATTGTTTTTATGCTAATGCTGTTACGTAATCCAGTGTGTGGTATGTGTTGAAAGACAAAGGTACATTCTTTATGTGATAAAGAAGTATTATGAAATCAATTCATAACATGGAGATCACAGGTCAACTTTCATTACATTACCCACCCCCCTCGTACACCCATAGAAATTGTTCGTTGGCATTACTCAGTAAGTTGATGTAAGTCGTTGCGTCAACTTTCCGAGTAATGCCAACGCGTACAATTTTGAGTAACGCTGACTCGATATTATTATGTTGGTCGCACTCATTTGCACTTACTTTATTGAGTTGTTACAACTCAGAAAATGAAACTAGGTTAGCATAATTTTCTAGAGGTGTGCTATAGTATACAAAATTTTGCACTGATTACAAAAATAAATTTTTGAAAACTGTTAATTGTGCAGAAAATGATCCAATTACGTGAATTAAGTAACAAAGTACCAAATTGGAATAACTCAAAACAATAAGTACCTGTATGAACGAGTTACATCAACTTACATGTTGAGTTACAATAACTCAACTAATTGGTTATTTTTCTAAGTTCTCTGAACTTGAATTCAGAAGTTGGCATTAAAAAGTTGACGCAACGACTTACATCAACTTTTAAGTAATGCCAACAAAGTTGATTAGTTGACGGAACTTTTGAGCTTTTTCAGCATTTTTAAGTTCGGATAACTAAAATGAATTTTGTTTTGGCAACTTTTACACTATTTTTTTTTTGCCCAAACTTACTCCTTTTGAATTGCGCCAACAAGGCGAACAAGTAATTTCTATGAGTGTATGTAACCCGACGTTTAAACGTTTTCTGGCAACCTTTTCTAAACTTCTGCGAATAATGTCGAAAACGTTTTGTGTTTGCGAGGTATACAATTCCGTGGTTGTTATGGTTGATTTAATACCGAATATTTGTGTTTTTGAAGGGATACATTTCAGGTTATCACCAAGTTTGGAGCAAGCAACCTCACTTTCACCAATGCAGAGTTAGGACTCCACACTGATGTGCCTTACTACGCTCGGTCACCAAATGTAAGAGTTCTTTTGCATCTTAAGAAATGTTTCGGTAATTCCCCACTCTGTACTCTTAGTCCTGCTCTACTCCAAAAAAAGGGAGGCATGGCTGAAGAGCAATGTCCGGGGAGTTGTGAATAACCTTGACCAGCACCTGCAACCCTGGTTGGAAGGAATTGGTATTTATTCTCATGTGCTCTTTATCATGGGGCCGACAACTCCTTTTTGTCCTACTAGCCTTCATCTACAAAGCTTGTCGCGAAAGTTAACAAAGGAAAGCCTCGAAACCCAACATATCACAAGTTGGTGACTGGAAACGTCTCTCGACAATGATTAAATAATGTGAACGCATGGCTGAGCTGACACTCAGATGTGTCAGATTAAATGAATGCCAGGATCCCTCACATATTCTACGGTAACGCCGGCTCTCTTTCTCACCACTGAATCCAAGCTGGACAGCTCATAGTACTCGATTATGGCTCAGAGAGCTGTTACTCAGCATGCTCAGGTATGCGGAAAGGTAGAAGCAATGATAGTGGATGGGGAGACTGTTTAATCTTCCATAACATTGTCGTCCAATAGTGAGAGATTCCCATCTTGCGCCCAAGAAGAGTTAAGTTGATGGTGTTTTCTATTCAAAACGAACGCGGAACTGTGCTGTTATCACCGTCCTTTTGTCCATCGAAGAAAGTTTAAGGAGCTCTGGATTGCACGACAAAAACCTTGACACCAAGACTAGCATATACATCAGCAGCAAGAAGATGAGAAAGTACTTTGACCAATATTGTCTCATTTTCAACCGACAGTTTGGCTTCAGGGCTGGGCACTCTGTCGTTACAACCATATTACCCGATGATGATCTTGCAATAGGCCTTGTCTCGGTCCCAGCCGGTTTGTGTTCCTCCGTCACTATGTTTAGTGACGAAGGAGCACAAATCGGCTGGGACAAAATTAATAAAAATCAGAGTTTATGTTAAAAGTCATAACCAGAGTATGCACAAGGCAAGTGGACTACGGAGAAATCTATAAAGTGGTGGGTACTGTTTCCTAATAATATATCATGAAGATTTTCCGGAGATTGTCTCCACACGGAATGTTCAGGAAACATTGCTGTAAAATGTGCTGTGAAAATCTATCATTATTGTACGTTATTTCCATTTCCATTAACAGATTCAGATGTTGCATTGTATTAAACAAGTACACACAAAGGGTGGCGAGAATCAGTTCTGTGACGGATACAAAGTAGCTGAAGACATAAAACACGTTGACCCGGAAGTGTTTCGTATTCTTACTACAATTCCAGTGGATTTTAGAGAGTGGGGGACGGATTCTAATGAGTATCACTTCAAACGTAGATCACCAATAATACAGTATGTTCGAAAGTAGAGGAACAGTATCACTGCTATCATTATTAGTAGTATTAGTATTAGTATTAGTATTAGTATTAGTATTAGTATTAGTATGAATTGCCATTATCATCTTCATCATCATTTGTACTACTTTTGCTATATTACTATTGTTTATAACCCAGGCTTCTCCCAGATGGGCGCTTCAAAGCTATCAGTTACAACGACCAAGTGAGAGCACCTTACATCCAAATCCCAGTACAAGATGTATACAAACTTTACCGAGCCAACAAGATATTTAACACGGAGTTATACAAAGAGGAAAACAAAATTGAAATCAAGATGGTTGAAGGTATGGGTCTATAGATACCAAGTTTTAATATTATAAAGTTACTGTAGACGAGTAACGACAAATTTCATTTCAAGTGGATCCAACCGTGCGTTTGGAAGAGGCAAGCTTTTTCAGAAGCATCAATCACGGTTAGAATACTGTAGAGATTCATCAGGTTTGTTATTGTTCAAATAATTACAGATTGTTTTTACAAACCCAATATATTGTGGTGAATAGATGGTAATAACTCACCAACTGACGTTTCATCCGTCTTGTTCAGTCGGATTTCTTCAGAGTTGTGATGAAGCTCTGCTACTGTACGACCTGGTGTTGCCAGTTCTTGAGTCGCTTTGTAGCAGAGGGTTGTAGAGATTGCTCAGGTTGTATGTGCCCTCGTCTCGGTTCATGGTGTTGCTCATTCCTCTCCTCCTGATCCATATGGATTCCTTTATCCATCGCTTGATACGTACCTCCTCCTCATACGGTTAGAATACATTCATTTTGATACAACCTGTATAAGCCCGGGGTATAAGCGATAGTCGCACCTTTGTGATAGTCGACTCACGAGTCATGACGACTATCTAAGCTTATCTATTGTGTCCTGAGATATAAGAATTATGATACATGAACTTTGGAAGCTTGGTAAACTGTTCGCTTGACATCCATACAAATGTTGCTAGAAATTATATTGTTTTTGGAGAATGATTTCTGTACATCATAGCGGCTCAAATGGATGTAAAATTGTAAATGCCCTCAAAAGTTTTCTGGTTTAAATGGTAGCAACCTCAGGAGGAGTTTCCACCATCCAAATAGACGGAATTACCAAATTTGCAATATGGTAGCGCATTTGGGTGACATTATTATATCGTTTTGTTGAGACTGTTACAATTGTCTCAAAGGAGAAATTTTTATCCAAACAGCTATATTTCAGTACATCACATCAAAGCTTCAATCATGTCAATGGGCGCACATTACATTATTTAAAGAAATTTTTCTTATGTGTAAGTTTATCCTCTTAGGTAAACCTATTGAATTTGCCTGATCGTCGGTTGCCTGGCCGCATAAACCATAATTTGGCCGACAGTTCATCAAGATCTTACCTTCCTAAGATCAAAATCTTTCCTGGCTCTGACTCTATCAAAGCACTGAGTAATTGATAACTTTGCTCACTACTTTGGAGAGAAAGTTGAGAATGTTCATTGAAGTCTTGTAAAATTTATGTCGTGATCATGAAGTGTCGTGTAAATTGTCTAAGTTTCCCTTTTTTAAGTGAAGGTGATGTTGAAAAACTAATCAGAGGTCTGAGTACTAGAGTTATATGTCAGATCAAATACCCACATGGTATCTGAAAGACAATCTGTCCACTTTTGTTCATGCAATATCAAATGTTATCACCATGTATCTTTCCACAGGAGAGTTTCCCCAGTCTCTTAAACGTGCTGTAATAACGCCAATCATTAAGAAGTCTCCCCTCAATTCTGACTAATTAAACAAGTACAGGCCAGTCTCTAGCTTTCCATTTCTATCCAAAGTCATTGAGAAGCATGTAGTCAATACCATCACAGAAGTGAGAACACATGATTGACAATATCAGTGAGCTATTTCAATCAACTTACCGCCGTGCTCATAGCACAGAAACAGCCTTGCTGAAAGTCCAAAATAGTACTCTGTACCGCAAGCGATCTGTTGCCTACACATTAATACTGAATTGTATGAAACTCACCTGACTCGCAATGTCATTGATTTTTTTAGATGCTAATAAATACGTCTGATCCTTTAAATCCTGTGAGTAGTATAGCCAATGCTGACTTCTGCTTGCTATGAATATGTGCTGTATGCACATAATTATAGTCTCCTGTTAGATCAATTAATTGAGTTAAACTACATAATATTTGGTAGCATACAATAATGCAATCTGAATCTATTGTTCTCAATCTTTCATACACAGGAGACATCGTGAGTTTTGCTAACCAGAGAGTTCTTCATGGTCGAAGCAGTTTCACTGTTACAGAAAACAATGAAAGACATCTCGAAGGAGCGTACATCGATTGGGATGAAGCCTGTTCTCGGATGAGAGTCATTCGTGAAAAGATGCTCAATCAGAAACCACTGTAAGAATGGTGGTCGGTATGAAACCCCGCCTTACACATCGAAGATGTATAACAACACAAGCTATTTTTGCTACCTGCAGCATTATAATTCAACCCCCAAACAGCTTTAAATCCAATTATTCCATAAGCTATTTTTGTAGGGGCCTTAGTTAAGGTTGGAGGTATTCAAAACCACAGCAGCTGAAGGGAGTATCCCATTATGCTTTGCGGTACCATTAATAGAACTGTAAGTGTCATAGAAAATGTACACAAAATCGGTCCCTCACTTCAACTTTCAATAGTGGCTTAAATCAGGGGAGGTTAAGACATGTGTTTGCACATATATGACCCCTAAAGTATTGTGAAATTATCCATAGCTCTCAATATCTAAGAGGCCCTTGTTCCCCCCTTGTTACTATTTTGTATACATTTACTATGGAGCATGCAACTATACTGCAATGCTTGCTGGGATACTCCTTTCACCTGCGGTGGTTCAAAACTGTGGCACATTAATCCTCAAGGTCACGTAGAATATCTCCGCGGAGTGTGAAATGGTGTCATTCATAACTGATCTCGTTGAGAATATCATTTTCAGAAATATTTTGCAAGACAATGCGAGAAAAAGTGTCAGGCAAGTTTGATATTCGTGGCTCTTGAACCCCAATGGCTCAAATTATGCTCAAACTTTATTTCAATTTTCAAGAAATATCAAAATATCAATGAAATGTTTGTTATCAAATTTCTATGGGTAACCTTTCTGGATTGTGTGGTAACGGGTCATAATTTGCATATATTCAGATTTGTTAAAAAGCATGCATTTGATACGATATATATTTAATAACATAATGGGTTTAGAGGGATTGTATCTAGATGTTAATTTGTGTTGTCGAAATTTTACTCTGGTTAGTGCTATATTTTGTCAGGTTGATTTGATTTGATTTGATTTACAATTTTGTTTTTTTTATTCGTAATTTCAAATTTCTGTCGTGCAATTGTTATGATGCAGGGCCACGTGTAAGAACAATTTTGCTGATCGGGTTACCCTTGTTAAAAATTATGATGTAATGAATAAAATAATACTAGATTGGTTTAAAAGTGATTTGTCGAATAGAAAACAACTTGATATGTTTCAATTGGGGTGAATATTCATAGGTGTTACAAATGTAGTAGATAACCAGCAATTAAAGGCAAATTCCCGTATCAGATATCATCACAGAGACTTCAGTAGCTGACTAAAACATCCCAATAGTAACAGCTAGTAACCTTTCTCGGAAGATAGATCGGCTTTAAAGGTGGGTAACCTGATTGACAGCCTCATCCCCCACTGTACCCCCATCAAACTGCAGATTTTGGTATCAGGTGAAAGCTCATCTCATTAACATATTGACATATTGAAATTTGGCATTCCAAATTTGTATATTTTCAAAGAAATCATCAAACAACTGTTGAATTAGTCTTAACTGTGGTATACCACGTTTGATGATATATTCGGAAATACACTGATTACAGTATTCTCTTGGTCGGGCTGACGTCACAAAGGGGAAATAGCCTTGTAAAACCAGTGTGCGCATGTGCAGCGCATGTGCAGTTCCCCTTTCTCGAGCTGGTTGCTAGGCGCGCGCTTGTGCAAAGGGGACAAAGGGGACAATGTTCCCGGATGTCCGACCGAGTGAATCAGCGTTTTTCTATTGGAGTAAAAAGCCGGCTTTTATCCGTTTTGTGGATTAAAAATTAACACTAGAAAATGCTGTCCTCCGGTATTTGGCCGCGAATGCCGGCTAAAGTTTCTCCGCTATTTCGCCGGCATTTATCCTTCTAAAACTAGGATTTTCCGAATTTCGTCAATAGAAAACCACAGCCTCCGTATTTCGGTTCGCCACATGCAGTGGAAGCTTTGAAAGGTTTAATCGCGATGTGGGAGGATGACAACCGGCAAATATGCAAATGATATCAGCGGCATCGAGTATTTACCCGGTATTTAGCGCAGTAGAAAATCACAGTGACCAGGAATATTCCGGTTTAACCTCTAACCGGCATGATTCTTTATTATCCCCAGACAGAATAAAACAACACGTTGACAACTTTTTTGCGACTTCTGTCGACATAAGACATTAGAAAAGGTCAGTGAATTTATTTACCAAATTGTTTATTAAAAAAAGAAAACTGGAATCAGCCATTTACAAGAGCAGCCCAAAAGCGATTGCTGGAACTTTACTTTTCTGGTGGTTACCTAAAAGTAGCAAAAGGAGCAAAACATTGCTAGCAAGCAAGCAAGAGACAACTTTGTTGGTGTGAATATACCTCATGACGAACTCCGCCGGGACATCCTGGAGTCCATGTAAGTTGACTCATAAAAAGCAAAGATAAATATTAAGGAGACAACTTTACCCGGTATGAAAATACTTGGTGAGCTCAATTCGTGATTACCTATAGAGCCGGTTGCTCACTAAAATGCCGCGGTCTTTGCAAAGCTGAGGCCTTCAAAATATAAAGATATTGATCAAAGCATGATCTCAATAAAAGCAAATGGCTTTTAAAAAGCAAATGGCTTTTAAAAATTGAATGGCTGAAACCTTTGTTTTTTTTTTTACATGGCGTGCTCCACGAGAATTCTGAAGCCATAATTGCTCTTCAGGAAGATTACCTGACAGAAAAATAATTGTTTTTGAAATAAGCTGGTTAATTTTAATCTGAGAACTACACTATTACATTAAAAATCAAAAATTTGGACAGAAAAACTGCCTTTCACACACGTCAATTCTGCAACAAGTATTGAGTAGCATTGCCATCAATTTTTTTGTTTATTTCTACTTGGATGGCATTGCTACTAGCCTCGTAATAGTAATAACCACACGCTCGACCTTACCACGAAGCCTCAATAATGACCATGATAATTCTTATACTCGCTAATTGCAAATATTTCTAATTTTGTTTTGAATAAGCATAATATCTTGCAATGAAACTGTTTTCTCCTCCACCATTAATGGGTGTGGTGGGTGGGAGAAAAATAATTTTCACCAATCTCCTCTAATGCTTTACGACAGAATGATGCTCCTGTTCACGAGCATTGTGCCGAGCAAGCGATGCCGTCACACGTGATTGAAACCCAACGCGCACCAACGGATCACGCCATTGGCCAAGGCTAGTTCCCCGGGAAAACATGACCTTTGACCCGGCCTGAAACTTTTTTCTGCAGGTGATAATTGAGTTTCACCGCGATATACGCGATGAAACTGTATTATACCGTACGTTCAATAGAAAAACGCGGATAGTGTGGCCAAAGCGGTGCGCCGTGAGTTCGAACCCCGCCTCCGCCAAATTTAATTTTACTTTTTTTTTTAATTTCATATGTATGGCGTGGAGTTGTGTGCGAGGAGAGCAAGCTATTATACAGACTAAATAAAAAGTCCTTTAAAAAAGGAATAGGGCGCCCAATGGAAGCTTTGATGTGATGTGCTGAACCGTTTGGGTACAATTTTCTTCTATAAAACAATAATTTAACATTAGCATAGTACGCAAAGAAAGATTAGGAAATGTAAAGCATATCTATTACGGTGAGAGAGGTGTAAAATTGTATACTACATGCGATGTTTCAAATAAAAAGGAATAAAGACCAGGTTACCATTTCGGTTACTATTGTTAGGAAATCATGTGGGGGGGGGGGGGTTGTTGGAGCAGAATTATTTTATTCTGAACATAGGTTTGCATATTTAATTCTTAAGGATTGTTTTCCAAGTGGACATATGATATAGTGGTCGGTGGTAATACCTGACAATATTGCATGCCTGGTTATTGATTTAACGGAGAGTCACCGCGGATATCAGGTTTTAAGAGCATTTGAACTTGTTTAACATGTTTAAGCGATACAAAGATCATGATGTATTGGATGTTTTGATTAACCCATTAATTTTGTATTACAAACAAAAAGGGAAGCATATACGCCCAGGCTTTTAAAGATTTTTGCAAATTTTGTCAATTGCAACTAGGGCCTACCGCGCTAGATTTTCCAGGGATATGAGACCATCCCTGGTTTATTTTTTATATAAGAAACCATGTTTATCGATGAAATTCCTAGTTCCTTGATCGACATAGCAGTTTTTTTGGATCAAGAAGTCGGACACCATGCTCTTTACCGAGGAAACCAGTCTCTCTCTGGACAAAATACGTGTCATACGAGTGCGCGGTTATGCCGTCTCTGTTTATTCTGGTAAATCACGCTACTCTTCACCTGGATCGTACTCTGTGCTTGTAATAGCGCCATCTCTTGAAAAGTATTTTAGAAGACTAAAAGACAAAATTATTAATTTCGTATTTCAAGCGTTAATTCCCTCTGTATATAGATCTACTTTACTTGCATTCAATGCATATTAGTAAACAGTAATAAAATCAAAATCAAGACCAAGTTAGTTGTGTTATTTATTCTAAGCACATACTTTTTAAACAAAACAGATGCAGAGTAAATCTAGAAAGACCGAAATTTGAAGCATTTTGCAAAGTCAAGCCAATATAGGGGCGCCACCGTAGCGGGCGCCATAAAAACTACATTATTAATTTTATTGACTTCTTTGTAACCTGTAGCCGATTTCGCAACAAAGCCGCTGCATGCATTCATCAGTATTTATGAACTTTTCCCCAAAATCATGCATGAATTGAACAAAAATTCAAACACTTGCAAAGTGCATTTTTTATGAGCTAGGTGAAAACTACTACCAACATAATACGGTAATTCATACTCTGTCAACTTTCTGATGCACTATAGTATAATGTTGCTCCATACAATGTTTAGTTTTAGTGAACAATGATCAATGATTATTTATTGATTATCACATGATTTACCTCCGCTAAATTCATGAAACAACAAGAATAATCCAATGAAAGCCGAACACGCTTCCTTCCATACATACTGATACACAACAATAATAACGATTATACCTTTCAAATCTTGGGTTACTTTCATTTAATTGTACGTTGCGACATCAGTCATATTACACAAAAATCAATTATGCTTCCAATGCTTTTCTTTTTACCAATAATTTGGCCTGTACGATCAGTTTTTGTTTTGGATTAATTCATTAATTGAGGGGTAGTTATTTTTTTGATGTGTTTATTCCTCTAACTATATCCGACAACGGTCGAAGTACAATGTACCTTTTCCCAACGTTCCAATGTACATATAGAATCTATTATATTGTGATTGTGAAAACAGCCTAGATGGCGCATGACCTCTGTACACGTCCTGTTCTACAACAAAATTAATGGCATTTAAGTGAAAAAAAGAACTTGGTCATGTGCCATATTATACTGAATAGACTATAGAGCCAATACCCTTGACTGTTGACTGTTGTTATATTATGACTGACTGCATTATTACTCGGACCCATTGTTCAAAAATATCAGGTTAACTCGATACACTTTACATGAACATACGTGTATTAGATATTGCTACATTTTGTTTATCATGTAATTTTGAGGGTTTTCTTGTTTTTCATTAATACCTTTGAGCTAGTTCGTTTGCATATTCGCAAGAACATTTTGACTATTCCATATACTACATAGCAACCAGTTTTAACTAGATTGTTACAGATGGCTACATTCAGACCAACACGAGTCGAGCTTGATTATCCTTCTCGGTCTTGTCTCTTACAACATGATGACGATAAGCTTTTTGGAACATATCCATACGTGTGGTTGCGAGATAACTGTCGATGTGACAAATGTTTTCATCCTTCTTCACGTGGTCGTCGTGTACTCATGGTCGACTTGGACCCTGACATCATTCCAGATGTAGCAGAAATTGACGATCAAACGTTGAACATTAGGTGGCCTGATGGCCACCTCAGCCAGTTTCCACTCTCGTGGCTTAAAGAAATGCAATTTTCCAATATGAGAGAGGATCCCGTGAGTACACCAGTTCGTCAGTTTTGGGGTAACGAGATGCACCATAAGATACCAACGTTTTCATTTGCTGATATCTTACATAATGACAAGAATCTTCATGATTGGATAGAAGCATTGCAGGTTCATGGGTTGGCACTCATCAAAGACGCGCCACACAAAGAGGGAGCAGTTCTTGAAATAGGGAAAAGGATCTCAAACTTGAAGATGATATCTTTTGGGTGAGTACACATGTTAACTTTATGAATCATGAGTCATAAGTGAGTGGCTAATTTTGGAAATTGTCATAATAAATCAAAGTCATGAGTGGGCTACGCTGAACAGTGGTCTTTGCTGGATAAGTTTGAATATATATCGGTCGTCTAAAAGTAAACATAGTTATTTATTGATATGCATTCATGTTTTGTATAAATTATGCAAAATCATTGTTGAGATTTTAATTGACAAAATAATTTGTAAACGTTTGCAAACAATATTTTACATTTTGAATGCAACATTTTATCTTCATGTATATGCATAACCTACTCCATACTATAATTATCTGTCTGTGTGTGAGTATGTGTGTTTGGTTGTGTCTTTTTCAGCGAAACATTTCAGGTTCTCAGCAAGTTTGAAGCAAGCAACCTCTTTTGCACCAACGCAAAGTTAGGACTCCACACCGATCTACCATACTTCGCTTATTCACCAAATGTAAGAATCAACAAGTATTTATCCTCTTTTTGGGTAATAATTATTCCTCATTCTGTATATCACAAGGTCGGTGAGTGGTGACCCGATCGACACTCTCATCTTTACAACGCATAGAGGCTTTACTGTATGTTTTATGTTGACATCTGAGGTGTACAGAATACGAATATAACGAGAACCCACTGGGCACTCTTAAGCAATCTGAGATATCAATTGTCAAAGTTTAAAATTCAAAAAATAAAAATCCGATTTGGGTATTAAACCAAACAAATATTCATCAGGTCAATATAGGATTTATTAGGTGAAATTTCCAAGGTCAACACTTTGGCGTCACATTAACTTTTTAAAATGTCAAAGCCATCAATGCATTAAAAGCTATTATCTATTACTGGCGCCAAGATAGCAGTTTGCTGCAGTTTAATAAGGGTATTCCATATGCTGGTTGAAAAGGGGAAAAAGGATTTCTTGTGACTGACCAAGCTAGATCTAGGAACTTTTCCAGCAAGGCCATGTGATCTGACGGAGCGCCGAAGGTGTGTATCGGCTGCCAGAATTACTTGACAGAGACACGTGCGTGTGAAGCACGCAAAAAAGGCGCAATTTTAATGCTAAAATGTTTCAAAATAAGGATTTCGGAACCAGGAGCAATTGTACTATAATTTAACAATAAATTGCTCCTGGTCTATGTCTTTGTGTGTAATTTTCCAACAGAAGCAGGAGCATTTTGCCAATCACCAGGCGCAAATTGCGCCTGGTGCTCCCCTTATTTCAAGGCCTGGTTACATGACCAATACCATCATGGTATACCCTTCACTTGCACGGAAATACAGTTAATTTACTAGTGACGAATGGTAGCATCATTTTACTGCACATTTATAGGTATTTGTTACAAATATGTGATGTAATATCGATATTTTCGGCAGCCGGAAGTGTTCCGACAACTTTGCTACACCCAGATATTTCCGTAAAATTGCAGCACAAGTCATATTTTGTAATGTGTAGCATGCAGGTGCTATACATTTGACTGTAAATTCAAATATTTTGTTCATCGCAATTAATAGATTCAGATGTTGCATTGCATCAAACAAGCCTCAAAAGGAGGAGAGAATCAGTTCTGTGACGGATACAAAGTAGCTGAAGACATAAAACACATTGACCCGGAAGTGTTTCGTATTCTCACTACCATTCCAGTAGATTTCAGAGAGTGGGGGACGGACTATAAGGAGTATCACTACAAACACAGATCACCAATAATACAGTATGTCTGAAAATAGAGGAATAAATAAATGAGGGCGCGGTGGCACAGCGGTATAGGTTCTACATCGCAATCGGAGGGTTGCGAGTTCGAGCCTCGGCGGTTCCACCGTGTTGTGCACTTGGGCAAGGCGCGTTACCTCAATTGCCTCTCTCTACCCAGGGGTGAAATGGGGAACTGTTAGGAATAATGTCCATTGAGCGCCACCCAAAGGTATGAGCATGCCTTGGGCATTGTATGGCAGCTGACATATTCTAATGACAGCGGAATAAATGTAAAGCGCTTTGATACATGTCAAAGGCGCAATATAAATGTCAACATTTATTTAGTAGTAGTAGTAGTAATGACGTTGTTGTTGTTGTTGTTGTTACCTTCATCATCATCATAATCTACTATTTTATGTACTATTGTTTCTAACCTAGGCTCCTCCCAAATGGGCGCTTCAAAGCTATCAGTTACAACGACCAAGTGAGAGCACCTTATATCCAAATCCCAGTGCAAGATGTATACAAAGTCTACCGAGCCATAAAGATATTTAACACCGAGTTATACAAGCACGAAAACAAAATTGAAATCAAAATGGTTGAAGGTATGAGTGTTATCATAATTCAATTCTTATTAAATACATTATAAAGTTACTTCAAGCTGTCATTTTATGGTACACTGTTACAGGCATTTTTTAACACTAAGCATCACCATGTTGCTACACTGTAAAAAATATTTTACTCAACACTGAGTAAAAAGGTCACAGCTCAACAGTTGAGTAACTCAACATTGAGCTCATATAGGCCACAACTCAACAAATGAGTAAGTAAAAAAATTACTCAACATTGAGCTCATATAGGCCACAACTCAACAAATGAGTAAAAAATTACTCAATGTTGAGTAATTTTTTACTCAACAGTTAAGTTGTGACCTATATGAGCTCAATGTTGAGTAATGTTTTACTCAACTGTTGAGCTGTGACATTTTTACTCAGTGTCGAGTAAAATATTTTTTACGGTGTATTCTTTTGTTTAAATGTTAATTTGATGGCTGTGTTTAAGAATTAAACAAAAGGTCTTGGAACCTGTTTAGGATAGAACGTGATGCACTACAGTATTTAGGGTAAGTCCGCAATAAATGCAGCTGACGAGGTATTCAGTCAAGAGACCAGATTCGTAGAATCCTAATTTCCTAATTTGCGTTCTTTATAATTTTCTGATCTTTGGTGGTGATCAAAATGTGTTTCATTGCCGTGGGACTTCAATACTCTATAGTGCAAGTGTTTTGTTGCCTGAACATCACTGAATGAAATGAAACTCATCTTATTTTACAATGAGAAATGCGTCTGAACCTTTAATTTTTTGAGGTAGTGTAGTTTAGACTCCAAACATGATTTTACTTGTCATGAATGCAGCATTGCAGCTGTAATAAATTCGGAAGTATACAATAATCGAATCTGAATCTGTTATTCTCGTTATTTTTATTCATACAAAGGAGACATCGTGAGTTTTGCTAACCAGAGGGTTCTTCATGGTCGAAGCAGTTTTACTGTTACGGAAACCAATGAAAGGCATCTTGAATGCGCGTATATCGATTGGGATGAAGCCTGTTGTCGGATGAGAGTCATTCGTGAAAAGATGCTCAATCAGAAACCACTGTAACAATTGGTGGTCGGTATGAATCCCCGCCCTACGCATCGAAGATGTATAACACAAGCAGAGATATACTGACTGGTTTTTTCTACATGCAGCCATTTTAATTCAATGCCCAAACAGCAGTAAATCCATTATCAAAGTAAATGTCTTGAAACATATCCAGTACTCATAATGCGGAGCGCCGCATTCAACCTAAGTCACGCCTATGACCACATAATCCAGAGCACTTTTAGAAACACTCCATCATTTAAAAACACCAGCAGTGCATCTGGAATCACTCATACGTGATCAAGAGACCAGACCAGTTGGGTCTCGAAACGTCGTAGCTCCATAAAATGTGAGTACTGGATATGTTTCAAGAAATTTACTTAAATAATATACATGAACTATCCTGATGTATCTATTCAAGAAAGGAAGCAATAAATCCAACCACTTAAAATATAAAATTGATGTGCATAAGGATTTGGAAAAATAGAAATAAACAGAGTGAAGAAACTGAGCTAGGAAACGAAAGGCCAGTCCCAACAAATTAATTGTACAATTTTACTCTTGGAACATATTATTTATTTTAATGCAAGGCCTCGGTGTACGATAGAAAACAGAACATGAAAGATTGGACTACGCCCATTTAACACACCTTTGAGCGACTCAAAAACTTATTGTTAAATGAACAAAGATCCAACCAAGAATCATCAAGCCAAATTTATCAAATTACTCAAGGATTTCAAAACATCCTTCAGAAGACTGACACCGACGCTTTTAATAATCGCATAAATTTGCAGAACCCCATATGATCAAGTTAACCTTGAACCGGAAGTTATATACAGACATATTTTATTCATTTCCATCAAAATACAATGCAAATTAGATAAAACAGCAAAATAGAATTTAATTAAAAGTTGGCGGAGATCCAAGAAGAGGCAAAAGCCTGAATTAAGAGTTCACCACCTTAAAAGAAATATTTTAGGCTAATTAATATAATACTAGAATTAAGAATTACATACAAACACATTACATGCATTTACACCACCCCCCTCCCACACACACACGCAAAGTTAACAACCATCTTGCTTTTCTAGGCACTAAGATGACGGAAAAGAAAACGAGCAAGGTACACCAACTTGATGTGGGGAAACATGTAAAATACAGACTAGACAATATGCGGGGGGGCAAAACCAGCTAATGTAGGCATAGGAAGTAGGCAAAGTTCGATAGCCAAACATTACCAGTTCCCAGGCTCACAAAAGTGCTAAACCTGCAAAAACAACAAGGATCAATGATGTAAATCACTGTGCACACTCGGTAAACCAAACCAATGTAGGTATCAAAACAGGCAAAGTTCGATGGCCAAAAATTGCCAATTTCAGAGCCCACAGAAGTGTCAGCAAAACAGTACAAAATAACCTGGAGCAGACAAACAAAACCAAACAGACAAAAAACAACCGACGTTTCGAGCAGATAAACTGCTCTTCTTCAGGGACAGACAACAAAATATAAAAGCAAACAACGAAAACTACATGCTGTAGTTTACAAACAAATTCAAGTCAAAAACTGAAGGCAAGTTCAAATAGAACTCAGTAGCAAACAAGATAAGCTCAGAGCAAAATAAGCACGTCTTACTTCAATGAAGCACAGTTTACTACTGGTTTTTTTGGTCACCTTAAACTACTCTCGTAATTTAAGTAGTAGTCTTCTGTGTACAATAATAAAACGGTCAAGAATTGGCTGCAAAAACAGTGAATAATGGGTAAAAACGGGGTTTTTGTTATGAAAATCGGTTACCAGCCTACGCGTCACTGCAGCTGGCCGACAGCGCGTCGGCGCCGCGTGCGTAATGCACATTGCGCAAATGCGCGCGTAAACGGCGCAGAGCCACACGACTTGCGAGCCAGAGACCAGTGGACATGATAATACGGAAAGAAGAAAAACTGATAAAGGACAAAAAGGTACATGGACGGGTCACGGGATACCGGGTGAACACGTCCGCAGACACGCTATGAGAGGACGTAATAAATACGGGAAAAAGATGTGTGTTGTATAAACAACATGAAGCGGTACTATAAAAAAAAGAAAATTAAAATGGGGACAAAAAGGTACGAGTAATTAGGCCAACGGGGTAAAGTAACTAAATGAAACGGGAACGAAACAAAGAAGGAAAGAAACTAATCAGGAATTGTAAGAAAAAAAGAAGCTAAAATAATGAGAACAGAATTAAGTAAAAAAATGGAAACGGGAAATCAAAAGCAGCAAATAAAAAGATGCTAAAAGGGAAATGTAAGAAAGAACAGATTTAGAAAATAATGATTCAATGATTCTACCTGTTCAGTATTTCTTCCTGTTATAGTGAACGCTCCCATTTACTCATCTAGCGGGTATCCCGCTAGTCAAGAACAACTTCAAATCAAACATGGAATAATAAGTATACCACCTAAAACTACTCTTAATATAAGTACTAGTCCCCAGTCTACAATTCACATACAGGGTGTCCCAAAATGATCTATACCGTGTTTGAAAAAAAATCTTTAAAATGTATAGTCAACAGTGTATCTAATTTTGATAAGTGCAATACAGTAACACACATGTCGCCTACTTATTCTGTGATTTTCATGGAAATAGCTTGATTCGTTTTGGCGTGACATTAATATTACTGAAAATGGACGAAAACTACAGTTGTGTGATTTACAGTGCAAAGGTAGGCATCATAACACATGGATGCTTTATCACCATCGTCCAGCCGTTGTATATAAAAACCCTATATTCCATTATAGGAAATACATCAAATTTGGCACAGATGTAGAGCGTACAACGCTGAACAATACTTGATATGGAATTAAGTGAAACATTTCAATTATGACTTCAGATATTTAGGTTTAAAAATATACTTTTAGGTTATTTTTACCACAATTTTTTACCGAAAAATGTCATTATTACAAAGAATATAACTTCCACAAGGATCCCCATCAGTCAATTTTAATCTTCTCCGTTACGTAGCTGTCGGTTTGCCAATATACTGTGGACATAAATAAATTCTACGACACTAAGGACAAACATTATCTATCTTCGCCGGCATTTAAAATGATAAAACTCAGACACCGCAATAATTATCTTCAAAAAGAAACAATATTATAAGGTCACTCAAGCGTAACAAATCCTTTATTCCATACAAGGATTACTTCATAACATCATAAATATTCGATAGATATCGACTATTTAGGCAATTTAGGACAAAAGGACCTGTATAACATTTTACAAATAACTTTGTGCTGAACAGTTACTAATTTTACAGATGTTCAAAATAGGTTGTTTTGTGAACACCATAAATTCACCATTTTTACGCAATGTCCTGTAACTTCTATGAGAAACATTCAATTTCTAAAATCAAAAATTTCTAAGAAAGCTAAAAATTTGTAGATTTTAGAATGTAAAACAATACTACCATTAATAATGCCCTTCATACCTAGAAAAATTCAACGTTCCCGGTATAAATCATTCTGGGACACCCTGTACCTGGGTCATGCGACCACTTTAATCATGTCGCTCGGCGACATCACCTAAAGAAATGAGCTAAGAACATCATGTAGTCATACACCACTCCCTAACGTCACTACCGGACAATATAGTCACTCACACCACTGGCCAAGTAGGGCAAACTCCGACCCAAGCCCAAACAAATGAATCATGACTAGTTAATCCCCCCAGTCTAACTTACGAATTAAGGCCGAATCCTAATCCTAACCCTCCTAGCCTAAGACCTAAAGGCTGAGTGAGATGCCCTTAAACTATGACCATGTCCCTCTAACATTCGAGCCGGTTTCACCCATCGTGACCAGGCCTTCAAAGTTCCATCGAGCAACCGGTAGCTGCAACAAGTAGGTGGCTTAGTTTGGTCAACCTAGCCGTGATCATCTACATGTTGCCGCAATGAACTTATCTGGCACAGCGGTTCTGGGGGGTCTTTGCCGGTACTGACAAACGTTCACCGACTCGATCGGAGTGAGCATATAGAGAGGCGGATGTGGAGGCACAGCGGGATGATGCTTCGCTACTGATGCATTAGCTCGGTTTATTAAATTACATTGCTATAAGAATTTAGAACACATCGACTCTAAGCTGTGCAACTTTAAGAACAACTTCAACTCAAACATTGAATATAACTACCACTTTAAACTACTCTAAATGTATGAACTTGTCTTCAGTCTACAATTCAAGAACAATTTCAAAACAAACATTCGCTCGGCGCCATCACCTAAAGAAATGAGCTAAGAACATCATGTAGTCATACACCACTCCCTAACGTCACTACCGGACAATATAGTCACTCACACCACTGGCCAAGTAGGGCAAACTCCGACCCAAGCCCAAACAAATGAATCATGACTAGTTAATCCCCCTGGTCTAACTTACGAATTAAGGCCTAATCCTAACCCTCCTAGCCTAAGACCTAAAGGCTGAGCTGAGATGCCCCTTAAACTATGACCATGTCCCCTCTAACATTCGAGCCGGTTTCACCTATCGTGACCAGGCCTTCAAAGTTCCATCGAGCACCCGGTAGCTGCAACAAGTAGGTGGCTTAGTTTGGTCAACCTAGCCGTGATCATCTACATGTTGCCGCAATGAACTTATCTGGCACAGCGGTTCTGGGGGGTCTTTGCCGGTACTGACAAACGTTCACCGACTCGATCGGAGTGAGCATATAGAGAGGCGGATGTGGAGGCACAGCGGGATGATGCTTCGCTACTGATGCATTAGCTCGGTTTATTAAATTACATTGCTATAAGAATTTAGAACACATCGACTCTAAGCTGTGCAACTTTAAGAACAACTTCAACTCAAGCATTGAATATAACTACCACTTTAAACTACTCTAAATGTATATATGAACTTGTCATCAGTCTACAATTCAAGAACAATTTCAAAACAAACATTGAAAACACCGTTCACCTTAAACTACTCTCGTAATTTAAGTAGTAGTCTTCTGTGTACAATAATCAAGGACAACTTCAAATCAAACATGGAATAATAAGTATATACCACCTTAAACTACTCTTAATATAAGTACTAGTCCCCAGTCTACAATTCACATACCTGGGTCATGCGACCACTTAAATCATGTCGCTCGGCGCCATCACCTAAAGAAATGAGCTAAGAACATCATGTAGTCATACACCACTCCCTAACGTCACTACCGGACAATATAGTCACTCACACCACTGGCCAAGTAGGGCAAACTCCGACCCAAGCCCAAACAAATGAATCATGACTAGTTAATCCCCCGGTCTAACTTACGAATTAAGGCCTAATCCTAATCCTAACCCTCCTAGCCTAAGACCTAAAGGCTGAGTGAGATGCCCCTTAAACTATGACCATGTCCCCTCTAACATTCGAGCCGGTTTCACCCATCGTGACCAGGCCTTCAAAGTTCCATCGAGCACCCGGTAGCTGCAACAAGTAGGTGGCTTAGTTTGGTCAACCTAGCCGTGATCATCTACATGTTGCCGCAATGAACTTATCTGGCACAGCGGTTCTGGGGGGCTTTGCCGGTACTGACAAACGTTCACCGACCCGATCGGAGTGAGCATATAGAGAGGCGAATGTGGAGGCACAGCGGGATGATGCTTCGCTACTGATGCATTAGCTCGGTTTATTAAATTACATTGTTATAAGAATTTAGAACACATCGACTCTAAGCTGTGCAACTTTAAGAACAACTTCAACTCAAGCATTGAATATAACTACCACTTTAAACTACTCTAAATGTATATATGAACTTGTCATCAGTCTACAATTCAAGAACAATTTCAAAACAAACATTGAAAACACCGTTCACCTTAAACTACTCTCGTAATTTAAGTAGTAGTCTTCTGTGTACAATAATCAAGAACAACTTCAAATCAAACATGGAATAATAAGTATATACCACCTTAAACTACTCTTAATATAAGTACTAGTCCCCAGTCTACAATTCACATACCTGGGTCATGCGACCACTTTAATCATGTCTCTCGGCGACATCACCTAAAGAAATGAGCTAAGAACATCATGTAGTCATACACCACTCCCTAACGTCACTACCGGACAATATAGTCACTCACACCACTGGCCAAGTAGGGCAAACTCCGACCCAAGCCCAAACAAATGAATCATGACTAGTTAATCCCCCCGGTCTAACTTATGAATTAAGGCCTAATCCTAATCCTAACCCTCCTAGCCTAAGACCTAAAGGCTGAGTGAGATGCCCTTAAACTATGACCATGTCCCTCTAACATTCGAGCCGGTTTCACCCATCGTGACCAGGCCTTCAAAGTTCCATCGAGCACCCGGTAGCTGCAACAAGTAGGTGGCTTAGTTTGGTCAACCTAGCCGTGATCATCTACATGTTGCCGCAATAAACTTATCTGGCACATCGGTTCTGGGGGGTCTTTGCCGGTACTGACAAACGTTCACCGACTCGATCGGAGTGAGCATATAGAGAGGTGGATGTGGAGGCACAGCGGGATGATGCTTCGCTACTGATGCATTAGCTCGGTTTATTAAATTACATTGCTATAAAAATTTAGAACACATCGACTCTAAGCTGTGCAACTTTAAGAACAACTTCAACTCAAACATTGAATATAACTACCACTTTAAACTACTCTAAATGTATGAACTTGTCTTCAGTCTACAATTCAAGAACAATTTCAAAACAAACATTGAAAACACCGTTCACCTTAAACTACTCTCGTAATTTAAGTAGTAGTCATCTGTGTACAATAATCAAGAACAACTTCAAATCAAACATGGAATAATAAGTATATACCACCTTAAACTACTCTTAATATAAGTACTAGTCCTCAGTCTACAATTCACATACCTGGGTCATGCGACCACTTAAATCATGTCGCTCGGCGCCATCACCTAAAGAAATGAGCTAAGAACATCATGTAGTCATACACCCCTCCCTAACGTCACTACCGGACAATATAGTCACTCACACCACTGGCCAAGTAGGGCAAACTCCGACCCAAGCCCAAACAAATGAATCATTACTAGTTAATCCCCCCGTCTAACTTACGAATTAAGGCCTAATCCTAATCCTAACCCTCCTAGCCTAAGACCTAAAGGCTGAGTGAGATGCCCTTAAACTATGACCATGTCCCTCTAACATTCGAGCCGGTTTCACCCATCGTGACCAGGCCTTCAAAGTTCCATCGAGCACCCGGTAGCTGCAACAAGTAGGTGGCTTAGTGGGGGTCAACCTAGCCGTGATCATCTACATGTTGCCGCAATGAACTTATCTGGCACAGCAATTCTGGGGGGTCTTTGCCGGTACTGACAAACGTTCACCGACTCGATCGGAGTGAGCATATAAAGAGGCGGATGTGGAGGCACAGCGGGATGATGCTTCGCTACTGATGCATTAGCTCGGTTTTTTAAATTACATTGCTATAAGAATTTAGAACACATCGACTCTAAGCTATGCAACTTTAAGAACAATTTCAACTCAAACATTGAATATAACTACCACTTTAAACTACTCTAAATGTATGTACTTGTCTTCAGTCTACAATTCAAGAACAATTTCAAAACAAACATTGAAAACACCGTTCACCTTAAACTACTCTCGTAATTTAAGTAGTAGTCTTCTGTGTACAATAATCAAAAACAACTTCAAATCAAACATAGAATAATAAGTATATACCACCTTAAACTACTCTTAATATAAGTACTAGTCCCCAGTCTACAATTCACATACCTGGGTCATGCGACCACTTTAATCATGTCGCTCGGCGACATCACCTAAAGAAATGAGCTAAGAACATCATGTAGTCATACACCACTCCCTAACGTCACTACCGGACAATATAGTCACTCACACCACTGGCCAAGTAGGGCAAACTCCGACCCAAGCCCACACAAAGAAATCATGAATAGTTAACCCCCCGGTCTAACTTACGAATTAAGGCCTAACCCTAATCCTAACCCACCTAGCCTAAGACCTAAAGGCTGAGTGAGATGCCCCTTAAACTATGACCATGTCCCCTCTAACATTCGAGCCGGTTTCACCCATAGTGACCAGGCCTTCAAAGTTCCATCGAGCACCCGGTAGCTGCAACAAGTAGGTGGCTTAGTTTGGTCAACCTAGCCGTGATCATCTACATGTTGCCGCAATGAACTTATCTGGCACAGCGGTTCTGGGGGTCTTTGCCGGTACTGACAAACGTTCACCGACTCGATCGGAGTGAGCATATAGAGAGGCGGATGTGGAGGCACAGCGGGATGATGCTTCGCTACTGATGCATTAGCTCGGTTTATTAAATTACATTCCTATAATAATTTAGAACACATCGACTCTAAGCTGTGCAACTTTAAGAACAACTTCAACTCAAACGTTGAATATAACTACCACTTTAAACTACTCTAAATATATGTACTTGTCTTCAGTCTACAATTCAAGAACAATTTCAAAACAAACATTGAAAACACCGTTCACCTTAAACTACTCTCGTAATTTAAGTAGTAGTCTTCTTTGTACAATAATCAAGAACAACTTCAAATCAAACATAGAATAATAAGTATATACCACCTTAAACTACTCTTAATATAAGTACTAGTCCTCAGTCTACAATTCACATACCTGGGTCATGCGACCACTTTAATCATGACGCTCGGCGACATCACCTAAAGAAATGAGCTAAGAACATCATGTAGTCATACACCACTCCCTAACGTCACTACCGGACAATATAGTCACTCACACCACTGGCCAAGTAGGGCAAACTCCGACCCAAGCCCAAACAAATGAATCATGACTAGTAAATCCCCCGGTCTAACTTACGAATTAAGGCCTAATCCTAATCCTAACCCTCCTAGCCTAAGACCTGAATGCTGAGTGAGACGCCCTTAAACTATGACCATGTCCCTCTAACATTCGAGCCGGTTTCACCCATCGTGACCAGGCCTTCAAAGTTCCATCGAGCACCCGGTAGCTGCAACAAGTAGGTGGCTTAGTTTGTTCAACCTAGCCGTGATCATCTACATGTTGCCGCAATGAACTTATTGGCACAACGGTTCTGGGGGGTCTTTGCCGGTACTAACAAACGTTCACCGACTCGATCGGAGTGAGCATATAGAGAGGCGGATGTGGAGGCACAGCGGGATGATGCTTCGCTACTGATGCATTAGCTCGGTTTTTTAAATTACATTGCTATAAGAATTTAGAACACATCGACTCTAAGCTGTGCAACTTTAAGAACAACTTCAACTCAAACATTGAATATAACTACCACTTTAAACTACTCTAAATATGTGTACTTGTCTTCAGTCTACAATTCAAGAACAATTTCAAAACAAACATTGAAAACACCGTTCACCTTAAACTACTCTCGTAATTTAAGTAGTAGTCTTCTGTGTACAATAATCAAAAACAACTTCAAATCAAACATGAAATAATAAGTATATACCACCTTAAACTACTTTTAATATAAGTACTAGTCCTCAGTCTACAATTCACATACCTGGGTCATGCGACCACTTTAATCATGACGCTCGGCGACATCACCAAAGAAATGAGCTAAGAACATCATGTAGTCATACACCACTCCCTAACGTCACTACCGGACAATATAGTCACTCACACCACTGGCCAAGTAGGGCAAACTCCGACCCAAGCCCAAACAAATGAATGATGAATAGTTAACCCCCCGGTCTAACTTACGAATTAAGGCCTAACCCTAATCCTAACCCACCTAGCCTAAGACCCAAAGGCTGAGTGAGATGCCCTTAAACTATGACCATGTCCCTCTAACATTCGAGCCGGTTTCACCCATCGTGACCAGGCCTTCAAAGTTCCATCGAGCATCCGGTAGCTGCAACAAGTAGGTGGCTTAGTTTGGTCAACCTAGCCGTGATCATCTACATGTTGCCGCAATGAACTTATCAGGCACAGCTGTTTTGGGGGGTCTTTGCCGGTACTGACAAACGTTCACCGACTCGATCGGAGTGAGCATATAGAGAGGCGGATGTGGAGGCACAGCGAGATGATGCTTCGCTACTGATGCATTAGCTCGGTTTATTAAATTACATTCCTATAATAATTTAGAACACATCGACTCTAAGCTGTGCAACTTTAAGAACAACTTCAACTCAAACATTGAATATAACTACCACTTTAAACTACTCTAAATATATGTACTTGTCTTCAGTCTACAATTCAAGAACAATTTCAAAACAAACATTGAAAACACCGTTCACCTTAAACTACTCTCGTAATTTAAGTAGTAGTCTTCTGTGTACAATAATCAAAAACAACTTCAAATCAAACATGGAATAATAAGTATATACCACCTTAAACTACTCTTAATATAAGCACTAGTCCTTAGTCTACAATTCACATACCTGGGTCAGGCGACCACTGTAATCATGTCGCTCGGCGACATCACCTAAAGAAATGAGCTAAGAACATCATGTAGTCATACACCACTCCCTAACGTCACTAACGGACAATATAGTCACTCACACCACTGGCCAAGTAGGGCAAACTCCGACCCAAGCCCAAACAAATGAATCATGACTAGTTAATCCCCCGGTCTAACTTACGAATTAAGGCCTAATCCTAATCCTAACCCTCCTAGCCTAAGACCTGAATGCTGAGTGAGATGCCCCTTAAACTATGACCATGTCCCCTCTAACATTCGAGCCGGTTTCACCCATCGTGACCAGGCCTTCAAAGTTCCATCGAGCACCCGGTAGCTGCAACAAGTAGGTGGCTTAGTTTGTTCAACCTAGCCGTGATCATCTACATGTTGCCGCAATGAACTTATTGGCACAACGGTTCTGGGGGGTCTTTGCCGGTACTGACAAACGTTCACCGACTCGATCGGAGTGAGCATATAGAGAGGCGGATGTGGAGGCACAGCGGGATGATGCTTCGCTACTAATGCATTAGCTCGGTTTATTAAATTACATTGCTATAAGAATTTAGAACACATCGACTCTAAGCTATGCAACTTTAAGAACAACTTCAACTCAAACATTGAATATAACTACCACTTTAAACTACTCTAAATGTATGTACTTGTCTTCAGTCTACAATTCAAGAACAATTTCAAAACAAACATTGAAAACACCGTTCACCTTAAACTACTCTCGTAATTTAAGTAGTAGTCTTCTGTGTACAATAATCAAGAACAACTTCAAATCAAACATGGAATCATAAGTATATACCACCTTAACTAGACCTCAGTCTACAATACACATACCTGGGTCATGCGACCACGTTAATCATGTCGCTCGGCGACATCACCTAAAGAAATGAGCTAAGAACATCATGTAGTCATACACCACTCCCTAATGTCACTACCGGACAATATAGTCACTCACACCACTGGCCAAGTAGGGCAAACTCCGACCCAAGCCCAAACAAATGAACCATGACTAGTTAATCCCCCCAGTCTAACTTACGATTTAAGGCCTAATCCTAACCCTCCTAGCCTAAGACCTAAAGGCTGAGTGAGATGCCCTTAAACTATGACCATGTCCCTCTAACATTCGAGCCGGTTTCACCCATCGTGACCAGGCCTTCAAAGTTCCATCGAGCACCCGGTAGCTGCAACAAGTAGGTGGCTTAGTTTGGTCAACCTAGCCGTGATCATCTACATGTTGCCGCAATGAACTTATCTGGCACAGCGGTTCTGGGGGGTCTTTGCCGGTACTGACAAACGTTCACCGACTCGATCGGAGTGAGCATATAGAGAGGCGGATGTGGAGGCACAGCGGGATGATGCTTCGCTACTGATGCATTAGCTCGGTTTATTAAATTACATTGCTATAAGAATTTAGAACACATCGACTCTAAGCTATGCAACTTTAAGAACAACTTCAACTCAAACATTGAATATAACTACCACTTTAAACTACTCTAAATGTATGTACTTGTCTTCAGTCTACAATTCAAGCACAATTTCAAAACAAACATTGAAAACACCGTTCACCTTAAACTACTCTCGTAATTTAAGTAGTAGTCTTCTGTGTACAATAATCAAGAATAACTTCAAATCAAACATGGAATAATAAGTATATACCACCTTAAACTACTCTTAATATAAGTACTAGTCCTCAGTCTACAATTCACATACCTGGGTCATGCGACCACTTTAATCATGTCGCTCGGCGACATCACCTAAAGAAATGAGCTAAGAACATCATGTAGTCATACACCACTCCCTAACGTCACTACCGGACAATATAGTCACTCACACCACTGGCCAAGTAGGGCAAACTCCGACCCAAGCCCAAACAAATGAACCATGACTAGTTAATCCCCCCAGTCTAACTTACGATTTAAGGCCTAATCCTAATCCTAACCCTCCTAGCCTAAGACCTAAAGGCTGAGTGAGATGCCCCTTAAACTATGACCATGTCCCCTCTAACATTCGAGCCGGTTTCACCCATCGTGACCAGGCCTTCAAAGTTCCATCGAGCACCCGGTAGCTGCAACAAGTAGGTGGCTTAGTTTGGTCAACCTAGCCGTGATCATCTACATGTTGCCGCAATGAACTTATCTGGCACAGCGGTTCTGGGGGGTCTTTGCCGGTACTGACAAACGTTCACCGACTCGATCGGAGTGAGCATATATAGAGAGGCGGATGTGGAGGCACAGCGGGATGATGCTTCGCTACTGATGCATTAGCTCGGTTTATTAAATTACATTGCTATAAGAATTTAGAACACATCGACTCTAAGCTGTGCAACTTTAAGAACAACTTCAACTCAAACATTGAATATAACTACCACTTTAAACTACTCTAAATGTATGTACTTGTCTTCAGTCTACAATTCAAGAACAATTTCAAAACAAACATTGAAAACACCGTTCACCTTAAACTACTCTCGTAATTTAAGTAGTAGTCTTCTGTGTACAATAATCAAGAACAACTTCAAATCAAACATGGAATAATAAGTATATACCACCTTAAACTACTCTTAATATAATAAGTACTAGTCCTCAGTGTACAATTCACATACCTGGGTCAAGCGACCACTTCAATCATGTCTCTCGGCGACATCACCTAAAGAAATGAGCTAAGAACATCATGTAGTCATACACCACTCCCTAACGTCACTACCGGACAATATAGTCACTCACACCACTGGCCAAGTAGGGCAAACTCCGACCCAAGCCCAAACAAATGAATCATGACTAGTTAATCCCCCAGTCTAACTTACGAATTAAGGCCTAATCCTAATCCTAACCCTCCTAGCCTAAGACCTAAAGGCTGAGTGAGATGCCCCTTAAACTATGACCATGTCCCCTCTAACATTCGAGCCGGTTTCACCCATCGTGACCAGGCCTTCAAAGTTCCATCGAGCACTCGGTAGCTGCAACAAGTAGGTGGCTTAGTTTGGTCAACCTAGCCGTGATCATCTACATGCTGCCGCAATGAACTTATCTGGCACAGCGGTTCTGGGGGGTCTTTGCCGGTACTGACAAACGTTCACCGACTCGATCGGAGTGAGCATATAGAGAGGCGGATGTGGGGGCACAGCGGGATGATGCTTCGCTACTGATGCATTAGCTCGGTTTATTAAATTACATTGCTATAAGAATTTAGAACACATCGACTCTAAGCTGTGCAACTTTAAGAACAACTTCAACTCAAACATTGAATATAACTACCACTTTAAACTACTCTAAATGTATGTACTTGTCTTCAGTCTACAATTCAAGAACAATTTCAAAACAAACATTGAAAACACCGATCACCTTAAACTACTCTCGTAATTTAAGTAGTAGTCTTCTGTGTACAATGATCAAGAATAACTTCAAATCAAACATGTAATAATAAGTATATACCACCCTAAACTACTCTTAATATAAGTACTAGTCTTCAGTCTACAATTCACATACCTGGGTCATGCGAGTACTTTAATCATGTCGCTCGGCGACATCACCTAAAGAAATGAGCTTAGAACATCATGTAGTCATACACCCCTCCCTAACGTCACTACCGGACAATATAGTCACTCACACCACTGGCCAAGTAGGGCAAACTCCGACCCAAGCCCAAACAAATGAGTCATTACTAGTTAATCCCCCCGTCTAACTTACGAATTAAGGCCTAATCCTAATCCTAACCCTCCTAGCCTAAGACCTAAAGGCTGAGTGAGATGCCCTTAAACTATGACCATGTCCCTCTAACATTCGAGCCGGTTTCACCCATCGTGACCAGGCCTTCAAAGTTCCATCGAGCACCCGGTAGCTGCAACAAGTAGGTGGCTTAGTGGGGGTCAACCTAGCCGTGATCATCTACATGTTGCCGCAATGAACTTATCTGGCACAGCAATTCTGGGGGGTCTTTGCCGGTACTGACAAACGTTCACCGACTCGATCGGAGTGAGCATATAAAGAGGCGGATGTGGAGGCACAGCGGGATGATGCTTCGCTACTGATGCATTAGCTCGGTTTTTTAAATTACATTGCTATAAGAATTTAGAACACATCGACTCTAAGCTATGCAACTTTAAGAACAATTTCAACTCAAACATTGAATATAACTACCACTTTAAACTACTCTAAATGTATGTACTTGTCTTCAGTCTACAATTCAAGAACAATTTCAAAACAAACATTGAAAACACCGTTCACCTTAAACTACTCTCGTAATTTAAGTAGTAGTCTTCTGTGTACAATAATCAAAAACAACTTCAAATCAAACATAGAATAATAAGTATATACCACCTTAAACTACTCTTAATATAAGTACTAGTCCCCAGTCTACAATTCACATACCTGGGTCATGCGACCACTTTAATCATGTCGCTCGGCGCCATCACCTAAAGAAATGAGCTAAGAACATCATGTAGTCATACACCACTCCCTAACGTCACTACCGGACAATATAGTCACTCACACCACTGGCCAAGTAGGGCAAACTCCGACCCAAGCCCAAACAAATGAATCATGACTAGTTAATCCCCCCGTCTAACTTACGAATTAAGGCCTAATCCTAATCCTAACCCTCCTAGCCTAAGACCTAAAGGCTGAGTGAGATGCCCCTTAAACTATGACCATGTCCCCTCTAACATTCGAGCCGGTTTCACCCATCGTGACCAGGCCTTCAAAGTTCCATCGAGCACCCGGTAGCTGCAACAAGTAGGTGGCTTAGTTTGGTCAACCTAGCCGTGATCATCTACATGTTGCCGCAATGAACTTATCTGGCACAGCGGTTCTGGGGGTCTTTGCCGGTACTGACAAACGTTCACCGACTCGATCGGAGTGAGCATATAGAGAGGCGGATGTGGAGGCACAGCGGGATGATGCTTCGCTACTGATGCATTAGCTCGGTTTATTAAATTACATTGCTATAAGAATTTAGAACACATCGACTCTAAGCTGTGCAACTTTAAGAACAACTTCAACTCAAACATTGAATATAACTACCACTTTAAACTACTCTAAATGTATGTACTTGTCTTCAGTCTACAATTCAAGAACAATTTCAAAACAAACATTGAAAACACCGTTCACCTTAAACTACCTAGCCGTGATCATCTACATGTTGCCGCAATGAACTTATCTGACACAGCGGTTCTAGGGGGTCTTTGCCGGTACTGACAATCGTTCGCCGACTCGATCGAAGTGAGCATATAGAGAGGCGGATGTGAGGCTTCGCTACTGATGCATTAGCTCGGTTTATTAAATAACATTGCTATAAAAATTTAGAACACATCGCCTCTAAGGTGTGCAACTTTAAGAACAACTTCAACTCAAACATTGAATATAACTACCACTTTAAACTACTCTGAATGTAATGTACTACAATCAAGAACAACTTCAAATTAAACATGGAATAATAAGAAATCTATGGGATATAAGTATTTTACATTTTCAGTGGCGTATCAGGGTCAATTTTTCAAGGTGGCTAAGACAAAACTGGTGTTCGGCATCATTCTGGCCGTGTGTTACTGTGATAATTGCGCGCGAACCGCGAAAAAAATCATTTGTACACAGAATGAAAGTGAAATTTTGTGTTTACCAGGCCAATTTTCAATTTTACACTATTTGGGGTGGTGTGGGGTTGACATTTTCTTTGGGGTTGAGTTAGCAAAACAACTCACTTTGGGGGTTCAACCCCTCTAACCCGCCATCACCACACTGCGTATACCTTGACCATGCGACCACTTTACTCATGTCGTATATAAGTTTAGATCACGAAAGGTGTTTTTGAGATTTTAGTTTATTACATACCTATGATAGCTGTCATAAAAAGTGTCTTTTAGCGCCATCGCTTAGATCCCATAATCTTCCAAAAACGTTTGAAAAGTAGGCCCAATTAAACATAGGCCTACTAACGAATGAACGATCAAACTAACGTCACGAATAAACAAACTAACGGAGACAAAATACCCTGCTTGTGTTATCTCGTCAAGGGAAGTTAAGCAGTACTAGTATATACGAAGAAGAAGAAGATAATTACTGTTTCAACAGATAAAAATGCGAGTGACGTAAGTAAATACGTGAATATTGCAAATTGTTCCCAGATTTGGACGATATTGGGATTTTTGGGGTCATTTACAAAAAAAACAAAAAACAAAACAAAACAAAAAACACACACACACACACACAAACAAAAACAACCGGCCATGCTTGAAAGGTTCGTCCACCCGGAACAGGTATTCTTTTCATTGCCTAAAGTAAATTTTACTTACCAATTTTTGTAAAGACAAGTAATTATTTTACTCACGGTCTGTTTGAAATGTCGCTGCATTGGCTGTCTTTTTATACCTCTCTTGTTGGTCGATGGTGCCCATTTTTATGCCTTAAAACTAATCCTCCAGTATCTATTCTGCTTGTAAATAATATACCATTCACCAAAATGACGATCAGAATGTGAATTCTCTAAATATCTAGTCAAATTCGTGGACAATTTTAGAAGTGAACCTTCAACACCAAACGCCGACATGTTTGTTTACCGCCTTATCTTGTTGCCAAGCGGCGTTGTTAGGAATGTACGCGTACGTGTGTGTTTGTCTTACGCGTTTTTGCGTCATATTATGCGTCTAACTACGCGACGCGCTTTACAGGTTCGCGCAATTTTTACGCGGCTCGGAGGGCTGGATCTCAGACAAACTGGATGATATGCAAAACTCGCAAACGCAAAATCGGAATCAACTTAAATTTTGGGAATAATTTTCTGGAAAATGTCATAAAAAGAGGATGCTAGGATCACGAAATACTCCTTTATACTCAAAAGAAAGGATAAGGAAGATCAAACCTATTTGATTTATAAAGTTTCATTGGTAGGGTGCCCTCTCCAAGAAAGGTATTATGCTATTACTGTGTAACTGATGAGGCGTCGCAATCACATCTTTATATTGTGAGCTGTCAGGCAGTGACTGACAGGAGCAAACGGCAGAACCATTGAAATTTAGTTTGTGCGCAAAGTGCAAATTATTGCAATGTACGATCTTATAATATGAATGTTTTTCAAACCTGATTTTTTGGCATATTTGTAATGTTTACAAATTTGTTGTGTTTGTAGGTAAATAGAGCAAAGTTCGACATAAAGTCATAATTCAAGAATTATGACTTTTATGTCCTCCTATAGAACTGCGTGTTAAACGGCCAAAATAAGAAGCAGTGTTTACCTCGTTATTTCAGCTCAAAATGGACAGAAACCATTCCCGATAAGTACTAGTAGGCCCTATTATTTCAGCATTTTGAGTATATAATGACAAATTTAAAATTTGAAGGAAATCGTACATTAAGCCTTTTTATCGCAAAATGAAGGTGAAATTTGGTATTCTACCTAGACTATGCCATAGTCGAAGTTTGCTAAATAAAAATATGTTAGGGCCTATGATTAATCATGATGAACACATTCCGTTGAACTCAAAATTACACTGATATTTAAAGTTAAAGTGTTCCATAGCAAAATGGTCATAAAGTATACGCAGGCCTATGTTATTGAATGCAACATATCTTGCATAATTATATAAATGGCTCACTTCAATGACAATTCTGATTTTGGGATCTACCAGTTTATTGATCGCGACAGCCCGAGTAAGCTTTTATAGCATTCAAAATCATTCTTTGAAAACTTACTGCAAAATATTCATGAATAAATAAACATAATGTTGACAAAATATTTGGCAAAAATGTTTGCAAACAAATATTTTACAATATTTTACAATAACATTTTGACAACATTTCAAAATGATGTTGCTACAGTCTATTTTCACACAAAACGTTTTAAAAACATTTTCATGACCTTTATAATATAACTCGACATTTAAATGTTATCTAAACGTTTTTACCAAAACCAAACCCCAAAATATGTAGGCCTTCCCCGTTTAAAACGTTTTAAAAACATTTTGTGTTTGCTGGGTACTCATCACTGAACAGACGCAAGTATTTGCTTTCTTCACAGTTTTGACAGTTATTGATGAATCAATCACCTTAGGAGTGGTGGTTTTGGTGTCACTCTGGCATTTAATAACGGAACTGTTATCGCTGTTATTGCCAACATATTATCATTGCAATCTGTTCGATGCGCATCTAGCAAGGCCAGTTGAACCTGTGACAGCTCGGTAATTGCTCACTGGTTTGATCAGCGATGCTATGGCAGCATACCTCACTGTGTGTCTTGCTAACTTGTTTACACGCACTGGGAGATGTGGGTGAGATCCTGACAGGAGAGGAAGTTATTTATCATCACTGTACTTGAGATTAATGTTAAGAAAGGCCATATCATGGTGTGTACATTGGCAGATGGTTGACAACACGGTATACTATACCCGGACACTATATTACCAGTTGCTGTCTACTGAAGATAGCGAGCCATGATAGTGATATGGTAAGGCTGTCAACTTTTGGAATTGCTTGGCGTAAGATGTGAGATACTTTTGAATAGTAAAAAGGGTAGGCCTAGGGACAACAATTTTATTTTGACGATGCATGCTACCTTGATGCTTCCTTGCCTTGGTGTGAGATTTTATTTCCTTGGTATGGGTCAGAGCATGAGAAAGTGACCAAATGTGTGAGTATCATACATGAGAGTTGACAGCCCTAAGGCTATATGAGCACTGCATTACATGTTGTGATGACTAGTGTTGTATCAGGAATTGAAGTGAACAGTTTTTTACTTCATCCAGATGTATGAGGAAAATAATATAAGTTATAATATTAATCAAGAATGATTGGGATATTTCATTTGTAATCTGCAAAATATCCCTTTGCATAGAGAGGGTTTTCAAATGAAATTAGCTAGGGGGCTCGGCCAAATTATTTTGAAACCATACTATCTCTGTAATATGGCTTTACTTACATCTTCCACAACTGGAGTGAGCATTTCAAGGGGTTACTCAATTGTCAACTCTATTTGAAACCCATACTCCCTCTGTGGAAGACTTCAACTGGATCTTTCACACAGTAGTGTGGACTTCAAATAGGATAGCCCATTCAGAAGGTTGCTATCTACTGAAGATAGCTCCTACACTGGCATGTCAAATGGTGCTTTGAAAAAGTTTGAAAAGGTTTCATTACTTGTAGATTATATAGAGACCATTATATTCTTATTCAGATAAATATTGTGATATCTTTATACAGATTGCCATCTACTAGCCAGTGGAATAGTGCTGTGAACATGGTGAAACGTATCACTGCTGTCTACTGAAGATAGTAAGACTAGCTGGTAGAATAGTGCTGTGAAACATGTCATCGCTGTTGGACAATCATGGAGTCCATTTGTAATCCAAGAAAAACATTTGATATCTTAATCCAGATGTGAATTGCATACAATGGCAGCTGATGTGAATGGAACCTCTACAACTCCATCCTGGACACCAAACTCACCATCAGGTGCACATATCAACTCTAATCTATCCTACAATGCCTCTAATATTGCCTCACTACAAGACTCGTCATTATTACGTGTCACTGAAGAACCACCGACCATTTCTCCAGACTATGATACATGGAACATTACTCTAGGAGCCATATCATCTGGGTTATTTGTGCTCGTAACAGCTGGTTTGTTATTGGCCGTCATAGGATTACAGAAATATTTACGCAGGAGAAATCAAACTTTAAGCGATGACACAGGTGTATTTACACCAAGAAGAGGAAGCAAGGCGGGCCTTGATATGATTGACAACCAAGTGGTAAGTATGCCATGGGATATTCCAGTTGAAAACCATACACCCCCTATGGAAGATATGACCTGAATCTTCTGCACAGGGAGTGTGAATTTGAAATGGGGTTACCTGTATCTGGGACTCCATTTGCGATATACACCTCCTGTGTGGGAGAGCAGAGTTATGTCTTCCATAGGGGTCTGTTGGAAATATAAAGGGTGGTCACTGATAAAAAGGGTGGGTTTAGAAGTCAACAATTGCAATCTCAAGCTTACTGTAATTTCCGATTGAATGACACTAAATGAAACACAAAATACATTGAAATCCCATTCTGTAGTGTTTGGTCATCTAAAACTTCAATATGTAATTCTCTTTGGATGCAAATCTGCACCTCCTGGACCACTATAACCACTTATCTATGATTAGTAACCATGCTTAGAAAGGGTGGGTTTCAGAGTTTTGGTATTTAATAAAGGGTATAAAATAAAAAGGGTGGATTTGAATAAAAAGGGTCAGTTTGTATCACCACTGCCAACTATGGGATTTCAACTGGAACAGCCAAATGTCCTCTCTTGTTTGATTGGTCATAACTTTCAGCATGATTAATTAATTATAGGTTAATAAATGTGGATCACTTGTTGATACGCATAGGTTAATATAACAAAATTATAGGTTAATAAATGCGTATCACTTGTTGCGAGTGAAATTGCTAAATCTGAAATTTATTATTTATTTTATTAATTGTACAAAATAATGCACACATACTGAGATGTACTTTGGGGCTCATGCATTAGACGCATCAGCAGCTCAGTACAAGTGCATTATTTTGTATGATTTCTCCCCGGGATTTCTCAAGCTACAAGTGATACGCATTTATTAACCTATTTCATACACAAGAAAAAATCCTGTGATTTTTTGCTATTTTTAAATAAATGTTTGAAATTATGTTATCCTTGATTTATGACAGTAAATAATTTAATAAAACTTTATCAGCCGTTTATTTTGAAAACTTGCTGGTCACTGCTACCGCGTGACTGTAATGTTAATAGGGATACATATACATTTTAATATACTTTAATTATTCAAGGCAACTAAGAAAATGTAAATATGAACAACATATACCCAATGTTGACGATGCCAGCGAGACACAGAGTCAGTCCGATTTACTTCAAATTGAAACTATGTAGCAAGGCTTATACTACGGAAGCGCCTAAGTGCCACGACTTAGCAAGATAATTATGTTTTAATGATTGCGGTTTTGTAGCCAATGGGCAATCTAGTTGGATATCCAAATTTCGCGGTTGATAGTTCTTTGTAGTTCATGGGAAATCTAGTTGATTTCCCTATTAAGCGGCGGTTGTTGGCGGTCTTTCACGGTTTGTAGTTTTAATTCCCTCGTTCTTCATGCCCTACCCTCTATCGGGGGTTAATTTATAGTTTAAGCTCGTTGGATAACTATATTTCGCGGTGTGTGGTTCTTTGTAGCCCCTATGGGCAATCTAGTTGGATATCCAAATTTCGCAGTTGATAGTTATTTAGATTTATAGATCTAGTTGGATTTCCTATTAAGCGGCGTGTTGTTGGCGGTCTTTCGCGGTTTGTGGTTTTGATTTCCCTCATTCTTTATGCCCTACCCTCTATCGGGGGTTAATTTATAGTTTAAGCTTGTTGGATAACTATACTTCACATTGTGTGGTTTTTGAAGCCCTGTGGGGCAATATACCCTGATGTCTCTATTGAGCGGTGGTTGTTGGTTGTCTTTCGCAGTTTGTGGTTTTAATTTGTTGGATATCCAAATTTCGCGATTTGTGGTTCTTTGTAGCCCTGCGGGCCAATCAAGTTGGATATCCCTAGTGAGCGGCGGTTTTTGGCGTTTTTTCGCGGTTTGTGGTTTTAATTTCTCTTATTTTTTCAGGCCCTGGCCACTATCGGTGGCTAATTTGTCTTTTAAACTGGTTGGATATCGCGGTTTCTTTTGTAGCCCTCTGGGCAATATAGTTTGACATCCCTATTGAGCGGCGGTTGTTGGCGGTCTTTCGCGATTTGTGGTTTTAATTTCCCTCATTCTTCGAGCCCTGCAGTCTCTAGGGGGGGGGGGGTAATTTATAGCTTAAGCTTGTTCGATAACCATACTTCTTTGTAGCCCCGCGGGGCAATTTAGGTGGATATCCAAAATTCGCGGTTTGTGGTTCTTTGTAACCATGTGGGGTAATCTAGTTTGACATCCCTATTAAGCGGCGGTTGTTGGCGGTCTTTCGCGGTTTGTGATTTTAATTTCCCTCATTCTTCAAACACTGCTCTCTATCGAGGGTTAATTAAATAGCTTAAGGGCTGGGGTATGAACGTTTGGACAGTATTTATTTTGGGGCATTAGAGCACATCAGACATATCGAATTGCATTCTGAATACAAAGAATGTCATTCTGATATCAAATAATTTTGATTTTTTGAAATTCGCAATTTAATACACATTTTATGGCAAATCATTAAAAATTGATATTTTTGATATTTAACAGTACTTGAAGTAAATTTTATAAATCTGATGATTTATACTTAAAGTGTATGTAGGTGGGATGAAAAGCCGACGATCAATTGAAAATTTTGACCTTTTCATTATTGAAGATATGGATTTTTTCCCAAAACACCAAAAAAAATAGGTCTTTTTGGGAAAAAAATCCATATCTTCAATATGAAAGGTCAAAATTTGCAATTGACCGTCGGCTTTTCCTCGCTGCTACATACACTTTAAGAATATATCATTCGATTTATATAATTTACTTCGAGGACTGTTATATATCAAAAATTTGAAAAATATCAAATTTTTATAATTTGTCATAAAAGTTGTATTATATTGTGATTTTCAAAAATGAAAATTATTTGATATCAGAAAGACATGCTTCAGATTCAGAATGCAATTCGATAGGTCTGAGGTGCTCTCATGTCCCACAAAAATACTGTCGAAAATAATAAACGCTCATTTTAGATCCCTTAAGCTTGTTGGCTATCAAAATTTCGCGGCTTGTGGTTCTTTGCAGCCCTGTGGAAAATCTTGTTGCACATTCCTATAGGCTGTGTCAAGTTGTTCTGTGTGTCTGTGGTGGGGACAGTCTCTCCTTTCAATAGGCCTTTGTGTATTTTTGCCGCTTTGCTAATTTGTCTTTGCGTATGACTTTAATGGCCTTCCATATTGGGTTGGCGCTTTTTGGATACGTTTTTGTCCCTGTTGGCCTTCCTACGTGTACCATCTCCGCCAATTTCCTTTTTAATTCCCCTTTTTTTAATTTCCTTTTTTTTTAATTCCTTTTTTTAATTTCCTTTTTTTTTAATTTCCTTTTTTTAATTTTTTTTTTTTTTAATTTCCTTTTTTTTTTAATTTCCTTTTTTTAATTTCCCTTTTTTTAATTTCCTTTTTTTTAATTTCCACTTTTTTATTTCCCTTTTTTTTAATTCTCTTTTTTAATTTTTTATTTTCCTCTTTTTTTTTTTTAATTCCCCCTTTTATTTTCTCACAAAGCAGAATCTTGGCCGAGACACATACTCAGTAGTTGTCCAAGAATTTGCTCGCTTCCCGCTGCGTATGCTGGTCTTTACGCACTTTAGTCTTTACGTGTGACAGACCATGGATATAGTATATGGACAGACCCACTGTGTAGAAGTCAGTGGTCAGACCATGTGTGTGTATTATTTACACCACTGATATAGCCTGTGCCGGAGCCTGTGTGCTAGGGCCGTAGACTTATTTCAAGTGACGGAAAACCATAAGAATACTAGTATATAAATCGCAGTGGTTTTATCCCGGCCCGTGAGGGGGGGGTGTAATTTTCCCAAGGCGTGCCAAAAAATTGCTTGCTTCCCTTCTAACCCCCCCTCCTTTGCACATGCCAAATGTTTTAAAATTGCCATTAAAATTGCCATGTAAAGGGACGGCATATTCATACTATTTAATAGAGCTATTTTATGACTATTAGGCCTATGTGACTATTTTTGCATTTTTCTCACAAACTAATAACACACTGGTAAGGAACTGCATTGGCTTCCTGTGTTCCAATGAATTGTTGTTTAACTTATGTTGATTGTATATAAATGTAATAATGATAGGCCTATTGTCCGTCATATTTATCTGAACTTCTTTCAAATTATGTTCCCACTCGTAGGCCTACTCTTCGATCTGGAAACATGCAACTTCTTCAAGAAACAAAATAAGAGCACATGAGTCATTTGAAATTGCAGCTCCACGTCTATGGAATGAATTGCCTACCGTATTCGTCCGAGTATAGTCCCACGTTCGAGTATAATCCCACCCCCATTTTTTCAAAAAATTTCAGAAATTGTAAAAAAAGAGTGTCCCTGGACCTAGACCTAGATGCTAGGATCATTCATGGTTGACCTAAAAAAAAAAAAAAAAAAAAAAAATTCAAGATATTTTGTATTTTTAATATGAAAATTGATAATTTGTATTCATGTCATACTCTATTAATGATTTCAAAATGCATTGATTTTTTTTTTTTTTGTTGAAATTCGAGTATAATCCCACCCCCAATTGTGAAATATTTTCACATAAAAATACTCGGACCAATACGGTATATATTTTGGAACTGCTAAAAATGTAACTATGTTTAAAAAGATGTTAAAAACTCATCTTATGTCGGGGTTTGCTCAGGGAAATTTGAAAATGCCACCAAATAGTGAAAAACTGTATAAAATGTCTAACTTTTGTGTTGATTTGTAAAATAAAACAAAGAAAAGTGATTATTTAGCAGTAATCAACCATTGAACAATCAATTCTAGCATTAATTTTAGGCCTACGATCCAAGATTCTGGCCATAGGCCTAGTGCTTTACAGTGGACACGGAAAATCACGGAAACGTCAAATTTGCAACACGGGTTTTAGATTTTGTAACACCATGAACACGGAGAAATCGTGGCTTTAGCTATAGGCCGAATAAAGACTTATACAGTGGAAGGGTCTAAATATTTAATATATTATTAACAATTATTATTCTAATCTAATTCAAATTAGGCCTTCTTTAATATAAGCCTCGTGATCACTCTATTGGATTTGGATTGTTTTACTAGGTTTGGATTTAATTTTTGTCTTCACTATAGGCCAAGATATAAAAAAAAATAGAAAGCTATGCGAGCGCTATCCATGTTGGACACCTGTGTTCAAATATAAAGTACGGACGAAGCCTTGACTAAGGCTAATGCTCCCCGCGGTATACTAACATGAATTCACTAGCTGCAACATTATACGCACATCAAAAAAAATATCGGGAAATTAAAAAAAAAGGAAATTAAAAAAAAGGGAAATTAAAAAAAAGGGGAAATTCAAAAAAAGGGGAAATTCAAAAAAAAAAAGGGTAATTCAAAAAAAAGGGAAATTAAAAAAAGGGGAAATTCAAAAAAAGGAAATTCAAAAAAAAAGGAAATTAAAAAAAAAAAGGAAATTCAAAAAAAAGGAAATTCAAAAAAAGGGAAATTCAAAAAAAGGAAATTCAAAAAAAAAAGGAATTAAAAAAAGTGAAATTAAAAAAAAAGGGAAATTAAAAAAAAAGGGGAAATTAAAAAAAGGGGGAAATTAAAAAGGAAATTGGCGGAGATGGTACACCGTACCTTCCATATTAGTGGAACAATTTTTCACACCTATAGAGTGTATGCAACAAACCAACCGGAACGGTATAACAATTGAAATGACAGTCATGTAGGAATACAGTTCTACGATAGCTGAAGATGACAGAGGGACAGGTCTCTAGATCGATTCAACAACCATTCATACATATATTACATGTTTTATTATCCTATTATCATGATTATCATGCGAATCGCCCTGTGGTAGGACAGAACTTTATTTAAATGAGAAAATATTGGTAACCTGATCTAGTTTCTTGTGTTATTCAGATTGTTGTGTTGTTCAGATTTAAATAAATAAAGAAAGTAATAAAGAGATTTCTTTTATTATTTGTTCTGCTAGCGGCTGCACTATAGGGTTTTTTAAATAGGCCCTTAATATAATAAATAATAAACCTGAGAATCAAACATCTTGCTTTGATAAAAAAAAATAATATCACAATAGCAC
This sequence comes from Amphiura filiformis, assembly GCF_039555335.1. NCBI lineage: Eukaryota > Metazoa > Echinodermata > Ophiuroidea > Amphilepidida > Amphiuridae > Amphiura > Amphiura filiformis. The sequence goes on from NW_027305527.1 coordinate 488,435, forward strand.
TGGATGATTAAAATTGTGTTATCCTTGATCAATGACAATAAAATTATTGTTTAATACAATATTGAATAGTGACTCAAGACAAGCGGTTCAGTATATATGATAGGAAATGAGGTACATCCTAGCGGTACCTTATTTCTTATCATAATAACAAACCGCTTGTCTTGGGTCACTGAAATTCCAGTATAGTAATTGGATTCCTTGCCCCTATAATATACATAACTTTTGTTACCAGTGTGTTATTAGTTTTTGAGAAAAATGCAAAAATAGTCACAAATTTACCACAAGGGTGTAGTACCCCCTTAAGCATCCAATGTAAATCAACTCCCTGTCCGTAAAGGTCAAAGTTTTTAATCAATTGATGCAGTAGCACGGACTTTGACTTGCTAATTGGAACTTAAATACCAATCTTCTTGTGTTACAGCCAGTGCATCATATACTGGTACTTTTGGATAAGATAAATCAATTAAAAGTATAATGCTGTTTGTTTATCCAAGTGTCATGTGAGTGTGGAAGTGTAACAGTTTTGAATTTTGTAGGACATTTACCTGGAACAGGGCTTATTTATGTTAGAAGTTAGAAGGGGATATGATAGCTTAAGGGATGTGGTATGAACGTTTGGATAGTATTTATTGTGGGACATTAGAGCACATCAGACATAACGAATTGCATTCTGAATACGAAGAATGTCCTTCTGATATCAAATAATTTTGATTTTTTGAAATTCACAATGTAAGACACATTTTATGGCAAATGATTAAAAATTAATATTTTTGATATTTAACAGTACGGTTCGAAGTAAACTTTATAAATCTGATGATTTATACTTAAATTGTATGTAGGTGGGATGAAAAGCCTTCCCCAAAACACAAAAAAAAATCCATATCTTCAATATGAAAGGTCAAAATTTTCAATTGATCGTCGGATTTTCCTCCCAGCTACATACACTTTAAGAATATATCATTAGATTTACAAAATTTACTTCGAGGACTGTTATATATCAAAAATGTGAAAATTATCAAATTTCAATAATTTGTCATAAAATTTTTATTATATCGTGAATTTCAAAAAAATGAAAATTATTTGATATCAGAAAGACATTCTTCGTGTTCAGAATGCAATTCGATATATCCGATGTGCTCTCATGTCGCACAAAAAATATTGTTGAAACGCTCAAAACGCTCATTCCAGATCCCTTAACTGTCCATCATTAATATAATATGTGCTAGTGATAAACTTCAACATAAAAAAATCCAATTTTGAGATCTTAAGAACCACTGAGCCAATATTAGGCTCATTTGTACTCATTTAATTAAATGTATTTTTCATGCTGATTCTAAATATGGTGGTCATGAACATTTACAATACTGACATTTTTGAATTTTAGGAATCGGATATCAGCAAGTATTTTTCATGGGACCTGAGAGCACATCAAACATGCCAAATTGCATTCTGAATACAAGGAAGGTCCTTCTTATATCAAATAATTTAGATTTTTTTAAATTCATGATATAATACAAATTTTATGGCAAATTATTAAAAATTGATATTTTTGATATTTAACAGTCCTACAATTTTTAGGTCTTTTGGGGGGCAAAATGTATATGTTCAATGTGAAAGGTCAAAATTTTCAAATGATGGACAGCTTTTCCTCCCAGCCACATACACTTTAAATAAATATCATTAAATTTATAAATTTTACTTCAAGGACTGTTAAATGTCAAAAATATAAATTTTTAATAATTTGCCATAAAATTTGTATTACCGTATATCGCAAATTTCAAAAAAATGGAAAATTATATAATATCAGAATATGTCTGATATTCTGTCATGACTCACAAAAAATACTGTGCGAATGTTGCTATCTGAGTCCTTTTGAAACCTTGTCGTCTGCAGTTGACATCTGCATGGTGAGAGGGCTGTGCAATAAAGGAGGGTAAAATTAGGGAGCAAGATATTTGTGGAGTCAAAGTCAAGACTAGAGAGCAAGATATTTGTGGAACCAAAGACATTTACTAAGTATAATAAGTTTTTGGTTTTGTTTGGTTTTTTTGAGTGTTTTTTTAGGTAAAAATGTGAATAAAAGCTAATGGTAACTTATAGTGCCCAAAATGTGCAAATAAACACAGTAAGGCAGAGAAAATATCACACCCTTCCCAGAATCCTTTGTAATATGATACATCACTTTATTCATCAAAAGACACTCTCATTTAATACTTTGTACAGATTCACTTTGTTTTCATTTTAAGAATAGAACATGGGTCGATAGTCAAGAAATAAACATATTATTTCAAGATCTGAATGTGCTCTGTTTATTGAGGTACTGTACAGAGAAATATGAATGTATTAAAACTGACCATGAAAGTAGTCTCTACTACCTTCCGGCTACCTTCATGAACTGACAAGTAGCCCTAGATAGTAGATACCAGTTGCCTTATGCATGGCACATTGAATGACCTAGGGGAAATTATATTTGCAAGACTATCCATGCCTTCAACTTTCAAGGTGAATTAAACCTACTCATGTTAATACTACCTGGCAAGGCTGTCTTCTCTTTTCCTGGGACTCAAAAACAATGATTCTCAATTTGGGGCTTTAAGGAAAAAATGGATGGAGGTGGCCCCAGGCATATTTTACTTCTTTCATCCAAATGAACATACATTCCAAGTATGGATGGGCCTATTGCATTTGAATTTGTTGCTACAAACGATAAATACCCACTGACTTGGATTAATTTATGGCAACACTCTGCTGTAATCAAATTCCAGATGAAAATAAAACTGCCACTTTTTTCCCTGAAGTGTAAATGGGATCCTAACCTTCCTCACATGGGTGTTGACTGCAGACGAAAAGTTCCAAATTTTCATTTAAATTTTAAAAAATGTCAGAATTGTACATTTTCATGAATATATTTGTGTTATAATGAGTCAAAAAACAAGCCCAGTATTGGTGAATTAGTTCGTAAGATAGCTCTTAATATTTCGAAAAAATATCCCGGACTTGTTATGTTGAAGCCACTATGAACCACAATGGCCTCATCCCAATGGCATAGTTCAATTACCTCAATTGAACAATCATAGTGCAAAATTTGACCTCAAGTTGCAGAGTATGAGTTTTTGTACCCAATTTTTCAAAGGTCATTCAATGAATGTACAAATGTATTGGGATTAAAGAACTGTGGCCTGATAGATGAGCATGTTGTGGATCCTAGTGAGCCAGCACACAGAACATTAATCTCCTCAATGTTCTTAGGTATCAGTAGGTAGTGCAACCTTTGTCTTCAAAAACTTTAATTTGAGGGCTATTTTAGGAAACATTCAATTAATTATACTAGACCATTTTTTAACAATGTGAATCCTATACATGCTATAGCAAGTGTGAATAGCAAAATCATGGTATAGAGTTTTATTTGCACTAATTTGCTAAAATTGCACAGGTTTGGCATTATAATGAAGCATAATAATTTAAACAGAAACTTTGGCCATCAGAACACTTTTGATTAATCATAGTAATAAGTTGACATCAAGGAGTAATATGAATTCAATTTGACACAAACCAAGTCATTGACCCTACACAAAAAAACCTCCATATTCAAGAGTCAATCCCTGGGAGTCAATCAAGTCTAAATTGCTGTCTCCAAAAAAGCACTGCTATGTTAATTGAAATGGGAAATAATCTCTATAAATTGAAATGATTTGCATTTTTTGGCAGTCTAAATGGCTCTTATTTATATATTTTTCTTTGTATTAGTCTGAAATCTGCCATACTCTGTGGAAGATTTAAGAAACATCTTACACAGAAAAATCATGGAACATTTAAAGAGAGATTGCCTGTTAACCCTTATTAATCCCTATGCCAGTGGCATAGCTAGGAACCCCCTGAGAATTATATTGCCCCTACCTGTGGGATGCTGGCTATACCAAATTTGTTAAGAATTTTAGGCCATTTTTGACAACCCCCCCAGTCCGTTGGGACCACCCAAAAAAAATCCCTGGCAATAGTATTGTTCAGTGTTGTGTATTGAGAAAATTCATATTGCTGTAAAAAATTTTTCTTATATTCATATCCGCCAGGCCCATAGCAAGCGGGCGGAGGTACTCAAGCAGGTCTAGATTATAAAGTGTTAGGGGGTTAAAGCCATATTATAACATTTTCATACAAAATAGATTAGCATTTATTTGCCATAAAATGTTAGTTTTACTGTCAGATATATCCCTTTTATTTTTGAGCCGACCAACTACGGCAAAGCAAAGAAAATTGAATTTACTACCAGCGCATATATCGCCAATACGTACCACTCCTTCGGTCATGTTATGGTACGACCCTTTGTTGTGTAGATCACCGTCCGCATGCCGTGTATGCGTACTGTGTGTTATGAACATTGTGTATGCGTTCGACTGATAATTCCATCCGGTTCCGGCGTTTTATTCAAAATCTCGGATTTCGACAAAACTACAGCACCTAGAGTCTTGATTTTTGTAGGGTATATTGGTTTAATAAAGTACAATATAATCGTGTAAAAAATGAATTAAAAAAAAATCAGTGAGGGCGTCCTCCTCAGCAAATGTTATAATATGGCTTTTGCATGCAAGTAAAAGATCCACTTTTGACAATTCTCCAACCCCTGGTCTGGCTGAAAAAAGATCAAATTTCACATAAGTGGTATAATGTACATGTAAAGCACATGGTGTACTCTGGGATGCTGTGAAAATCTTCTTTGCCCAGTTACGTGGAAATGTCATTATAACCCATGATAATTGCATAAGTACGGGGTGAATAGCAAAGACACTTAGTAAATCACTGGGGACATTCCCTATACAAATAATGTATGCTCACACACTGATTGCTGATTTTGTCTTGAATAATTCAGCTTCATTTATAGAGACAAATAAAATTCTGTCTATAAATTAAACAATAAGAGGATTAGGGAACACACCATATTATCAATGAAGCATTGCAAATAAAACTATTTTTTTCATTACTGTACCAACTCTTCTTGTGCCAGTAGGAAGGATCACTTGAGAAAAAAAAAAACCTCAGTTTTTTGGTTGCAAAGTTGCAGGACAGTATAGTACAAACCTTAAAAATTTGGTTGCTGCTACGCACATACCACATATTTTTACGGTCTTTTCATGTTTGCGAAGACATGCAGCATAAATGCGAAGACATGCAACGCTGTATCGAGTATACAGGAAGGCAGACAATGCTGGAGTGATTGTTATAGACTCAAACGATCGTCCCTCACTGTTGATGAATAGTCTGTGGTTTAAAACATCCACACACTCCTTTTCAACCTGCCATTCACCCACTGGTCACCAGGGATCTACATTCTGTTCTAATGCATGCTTTTAAGCCCTATTGATGAAGATCCGGTTCAATATTTCTGATGGATCTTGTTGCAAGTTTTCTCTTTTTACTATTTTGCATACAATATTATATTGATATTATAGGGAACCTTAGAAGTAGGTGGGTGCATATAGCACACTCTGTGAGAGTTTGATAGTATCCCAAAAGGGATAAAATTTGACATTTAGTCAATGTTGGAGATCTCTGTCTGTTCGGACACAAACAGGACAAATTTCAACACACAGCTAAGTTGAATGGAGCTTCAAAAATATTTACCCACTATCCGTCACAATATCATTATATTGGGCTATACCAGTTGAAATCCATACACCCCCTATGGAAGACACTATATTCACACAGGGGGTGTAGGTCAGTGGTGTAGCCAGTGGGGGGAATAGACTATTTTTTACCCAGGGTGACAGAAAAAGGGGGATGATTGTAAAAAAATGATGAAAAATTGTGAATTAAAATTATACATAAAAATGTTGTGTATCTTAATACACAACATTTGTTGGTACCGCCTATTATTCTTTCTTTATTTTTTATTATTTTTTTTTTATTTGCTCTTCACTTTTTCAAACCATGGAAAAAAATGTTGGGTCAACAAATCACAACTTCCGTCGGCAAAACATATTTCCGTTGGTACATTTACAAGTTGTGCCCCGGTTCCAAAATCCTGGCTACGCCACTAGTGCAGGTTAAGATTTTAAATATAGTCACCTATTCAGGTAATCCCATTTTAAAATGTCAAAAAAGATTAAGGGGTGTATGAATTTCAACCGGAATAGCGAATTCCTATTAATATCATGAGAATTTCCTTTAAACAATGGCAGCTGCAATGAAAAGGAATGTTTTGCTGACCTATATTTATCCCTCATAATGCGCATCCTCTTTGTACTTAGCAACCAATGTTTGTGCACATGTTTGTTAGCTGCAAATGGGGACCTTAAGGGACTTAGGCTATTCTTATCAATGACCAGTCAAAATTGAACTGCAATTATTTCAATAATATCATAGTAAGGCAACAACATGTGTTTTGTTGCCACCTGTTTCCTAGGTTGGGTGGTCAGGTAAGATGTGTGATTTTACTTCAAAACTTGAGCTTTGACACTCCCCCACAAAGACCCCTCCCCACCCAAAGCCCCTTACCAATCCCCTTCCCCACTCAAAGCCCCTACCAATCCCCCTTCCCCACCCCACTTTGATTTCACTTTACACCCTCACAGCCTCAGGCTGCCCCCCCCAAAGTAATGGTGCCACCACTGTCAGTCAATGTTTGCGAGTCTGAATTCTTAAAAAGCGTCACAAAATGTGGACCACTGTAACAAAATCATTTTTCAATTTGATTTCAAAGTAGATTTCAAACACAAGAGCCTGAAGATTTTGGCTTTAATATTTCTAGCTCAGCTGCCAATAAGCTTTCAAAATAGCACCAAGTTAATTGTGTGCTCATGTATACATTTGAAGATATATAGTGCAAATTACCAAGGTTTCACGGAGCAAACTCAAATTGTAAAATTTAAATGTTACACTGGTCCACTTTGTGTGACACTTGGTATAAGATTTCAGATGCACAAATCAACAACATGTAATGTCATGGATTGTTCTTGAGCCTCCAACATAAGTGTAAATAATGGGGGATGGGGGATAAATCCCCCAATATGTTGATAAGTGGGTAGCCCTTACATGATAATACTATGATCGGCGAGATTCTATCTATCTATCTATCTATCTATGTCCCATAGCTAGGAGGCCGTTGGGGCGACGTAGTGATGGCTTTAGAGATGCATAATTTCCAAAGTTCTCTGTCCTCAGCTGATCGTATAAGCTGGTCAATGTTCAATCCAGTCCAGTCTTTGATGTTATCAATCCACGTCTTCTTTGGTCTTCCTCTCTTCCTTACCCCATCTGTATACCTCCCTGCAGAATGGTGTTTGCTAGACTGTTCTTCCATCTGATAACATGGCCAAACCACTGGAGTTGTCTTCTTTTCACAATGGAGATCAGGTGTTTATGCTCTCCAATAAAACTTTCCATCATTGCCTTTACTTGTTTGTTGGTAGTATGCGTAAAGTAGTGGACCTGGAGGAGCCTTCTCATGCAGTTCATCTCAAATGCGTTAATCCTCTTTTCCATCTCGGCATTAAGCGTCCAGGTTTCACACCCATACAGGAAGACGTAAGTTACCAATGCTCTCAGGAGGCTCATTCTTACTGCCATTGAGATGTTCTTGTCTCTCCAAATGGGCTTCAGATTGGCTAGTGATGATGTCGCAATTCTGATTTTGATTTCGTGCACTGATTTGGCATCATCTGTGATGGTTGCACCAAGGTAATTGAATTGTGTAACTGTTTCAAGTTCTTCCCCTCCAACATGAACTTCTGCTATTCCATCAGACCCCATCTTCAAGACCTTGCTCTTTGCAGCGCTGATTTCCATGCCAAGTCGCCTTGCACTGTTATCTAGCCTTCTTGTGAGGTCACTTAGTTCTTCAGGTTGTCCTGCCAATGGAATGAAATAGCAATTTTCTTTATTTTGCCTCATTTGCTTGGCTCAAAATTAAAAGGGGACAATTTGATTAGTAACTATCAGTGAAAGCTATATACATTATTGCTTTAATTTGTTCATCAAATGAAACACAAAATTAATAGCTCTGCAGTTAAAATGGTACATGGTTGCTGTGGGACGTTCATTTGAGGACAAATCACGTGCATGATTGGCACATGTTTTGGTGATGGGTTATTCTCTGTCATAGAAGTATTAATAATGCATTAAAAATAGTGTGAATCTGTTTCTTTATTCACTGTCTTGGGATAATTCAATGCTCTACAGCAATCAGAATGATGTTCCATTAATGCGGAGGTGGTAAAATGAAGCTCAAATTTCATTGCAGCCGGATGTGGAGTGTAATGATGGTAAATAGGGCATATTATTGCAGTATGTTCAATTTCTTGATCAATATATCTAGTGGAAAGATAGTATATGCAAATGTAATCCTATATTTGATCTTCTTGTTCACTATTAGTTAGCAAGTATCAGTAAGTTGTCAAAATGTCAATTGAAATCTATAATGATAGGCAATTGCACTGCTTGCCAAATGGTAATTTTTGCTTGACAAAACCAGTAATAGGGCCTACTTAATAATAATGATAAACAGAGATTTAAAACAGTTCTCTCAACAAAATGTTTGACTTACTTGATATTTCATCCATGCACATCCATGGGATTTCATCAGAAAGTGAGGTGGAGCGGTAAACACCTAGTCATGTGACACGGGGTAACCTGTGGTCACATGACTTGATGATCGGAGTGTAGATGCCAGATAGCACGTGTCTCCCTTGGTCTTGATTGAGGTCGGGGTCCAAGGCAGCTATGTAGTACGCTTCCTTGATGCCCCTCTGAAGCCATCTTGAGTCTGAGTAGAGTCTGAGTCTCAGTAATACTGATCCACTTTCCCAGAAAATGACATCTGGTTGTGTGTAGTCTTCAAAAGTGGGTCATGTTGCCTTCCACTCCGGGCTTCCACTCTATTCATGGTCTTTGTCCCCCTCTTCCTGATCTCCATTGCTTCCAGTACTGCTCTAGACTTTCTGACTTGCTCCTATTTTGTTAATGACCAGGCAAATAATAAGTGTACAAGACAGTTATGCTAGTGGGCTGTGCCATTACCCTTCCAGTTTTCAGACACCGCTGCACCACACAAAACTACAAGAATCTAAAAAAAATATTGCTGGTGGTGGTATGAATTTTCACAGATGCTTGTGTATTCACAATGACACAAAAGAACAGGAGTATTTGGAAGGAACTTTTTTGTGTGTGAAAAGTCAGAAGATTTAATCTTAAAATAACATTGAAAAGAAAATTGACATCAGACTGAACAGGTTAATTAGAGGCTTTTCTTATAGATGGTGTGAAGATGAAAACTGAAAATGGCAACTCATGTGTCCATTTAGGTTAACTCTCTTCACGCGGGTGTCGACTGCAGACGACAAGTTTCAAAAAAAAAAATTTTAATTCAAAAATGTCAGAAATGTAAATTTTCATGACCACATTTGGAATCAGCATGAAAAATGCATTAAAATGAGTACAAACATGCCTAGTATTGATCCAGTAGTTCTTAAGATAGCTCTTGATATTTTGAGAAAATATTTCAAAACTTGAACTTTTTTCATTGAAGCGCATGGCTAGCACGCAAAGCATTAATATTATAAAACTGACTTTGTAGTATCAGGTAACAATTTGCTTTTTGAACATTAACAATTAATTGTGTTAACAAAATGCTACATCAAAATGTTAATTAGTACAAAAGCTCTATTACCGGTACTTCAAAGGTAGATGAAATTAACTGAGTGTGAAATGAAAATAAAACTGTTATTATGATAGTCAAGTGATCAGTATCTCTCATGATATTGAAATGTCACACACAGACATCCACCTGCACAGGTTGGTTGCAATGGAAGCACACACTTGATCTCAATAATAATTACCTCGTGCAGATGTAGTTACAGAAGCAAACTGAAATATTTTCATTTCTGTAATTGATTTTTTATATAAAACAAGGACTATGATTTAAATGACTTTATGAAGGCTCAGACGAACTGACACACAATATCACTGACACTTGATAATCGGATCAGATGTAATGCCATTACACTACCTAAATTCATATATACGAGCTATCCTACACCCTCTGAGAAAGTTTCGAACTGTCTTCCACAGAGGGAGGGTGCATGGGTTTCAACTAGACAGGTTATGGTTTGGGATAAGGTTAGGGTTAATTAGCAACTTAGCATTACTCATTAGGGTTAGCATTAGGGTTAGGTTAGGAGCTGTTAGGGTTAGAGTGAAATGTTTGGATTAGAGTTATGGTTAGGGTTATGGTTATCATGGTTATGTTTAGGGTTTGGATTAGGGCTGAGGATATAGGTTATGGTTATGGTGAAGTTTAGGGTTAAGGTTAGCTTAAGGATTAGCATTTATAAATAAGTTATAGGGTTTTTGGACTAATGACCCTTTGGACTATTGACTCACAAACCAACACAGCTAGCCTTTTTAAAACAAGACAGTGAAGCCAAGGAATTAATGTCATTAAATCAAAATTAAAACAAAATGTTAAACCAGCCATCATTCTCGCTACATCAAGCTACAGATAAGACTAGACAAGTTTCTATATGGCAACATGTTTCAAGTTACAAGAAGCAACTAACATGAGGCATCGTTATAACACTTGAGTAAATTGCCTGTCACAGAATAAATGACACTACCATTAATCATAGCGATTCCAGTTGATATCCATACACCCCCTATGGAAGACATGACCTTAATATCCCACACAGGGGGTGTAGATTTCAAATGGAGTCACCCATTCTGGTAGCCCCATTTGAAATTCGCACTCCCTCTGTGGAAGATTAAGGTCATGTCTTCCATAGGGGGTGTATGGATTTCAACTGGAATAACACAATAGTTATCGAGAGGCATCAGCAGATATGGTCCAAAGTTGAGCAATTGCTTTACAACCCATTAAGCACTTGAACATAGCTGCCTTATAGACATTTCCATAATTTATACTTTGTTTTTGTACACCTCTAAAAAAATGACACCAGGCAGCAATTGCAGAACTTTTGAACTGTGTTACACAGAAAGCAACGGAGAAGATGGATGTTCATGATGAAAGATCAAATTTCAGAACAGCCATCAAATAAGTCAAAATATATCTACCTAAAAAGTAGATGTAATAAGTCATAGATAGGTGAGGATGTGAATGCATCATCTTTTAAGGTGGCTCAGAGGGGAGCATTACCTAGCAGTGTTTGCATTCAATTATTAGGACAAATAAAGCTGGCACACAAGAGAAATGGTATGGGTCCTATAAAGGAGATTCCAAAGATATAAGGGGTGTCATTTCCACTCATGTGCATGATTTTTTTTGTGGGAGGGGGGAGAAATGGCCAAAACTTTGATTATAAGACACTATAAGATCAAATATATATAAAAAACTAGTTTGCATATGACGTCCTGTCAACCAGACTTTTTAATTCGGTCTTCAATTATAAGGAGTGTGGTAAAGTTGTTTTAGTTAAATGTTAAATTAGTTAAAACTGGACAAATATGCCTCCTGCCATCCCACTTGCCTTAAACTGAGGTGCAGAGAAGGAAGGAAATCAGTACACTTGGTCTCATCAAGTGGTACAATATTGATCCCGAAATTTATATGGGGTGGGGGTAGGAAATACTGCCCACACAAATACCAAGTGGGTAAAACATTTAAATTTCTAGAAAATGTTAGGTGAATACTGAATTGCAGCCAACATGGCACCTTGATTGGTTTAGTTACAGGTGTCAATCAGTGATACCTGACATACAAATATTTGAAATCTGTAGGAATACACAATTCTTATTAAATTCCTTTTTGGTATGAACAAATGACGGAAGAAAAATAGCAGGCTGAAAAAAATGTGAAGCTTATACCCAAAATTCTTGTTGATTCCAATTTTTCACTTTTGAGTTATGCATGATTATCTTTATTACCACAGATCTTGGACAAAATTCTTTTCAAGATTTGTGGTAGGCCCCTATATTACATAGGTTCCAAAAGCCACTGTGTTGTAATTTCATTCTGTTAAGGGGGTACTACACCCCTGCCCAATTTTGTGCCTATTTTTGCATTTTTCTAAAAAATTATAAGCGCATTGGTGACAAGTAAGATATGTATATTATAGGGGCAAGGACTACAACTACTGCACTGGAAATTTTATTTCAGCACAGACAACAGTTGTGGAGTTACAGCCAAAAATGAGGGAAAACCAATATTTGATCAATAAATCAATAACTACTTGCCTTGAGTTGCTGAATTTTCAGCACAGTAGTTGTAGTCATTGCCCCCATAATAAACATATCTTACTTGTCACCAATGCGCTATAATTTTTGAGAAAAATGCAAAATGGGCAAAAATTGGCCAGGGGTGTAGTACCCCTTAATAGAACTTTTAAATACACATTTGAGAAATTTTTTTTTTTTTTTGCCAAGCAAAGCAATCTGCAAGAATTATTCTGCACATAAACATTATTTTGTAGCCAGAGGTTTTTATATAAAAGTCTCATCTTGTATGGAGAAAAGTGTGGGATGAGGTTATGGGTCAAGAAATATCCCTTTAAGAACACCCACTCGTTTTACAAAAACATTTTGTGGTTTTCCTGATATAGCAAATCACAGTGACTGTGCATATATTGCTCACCAAGCCCAATGTACTATTCCAGTTGAAATCCATCATCCTCTATGGAAGCATGACCTTAATCTTTCACAGAAATAGTGTGAATTTCAAGTAGTGTTACCTGAATGGGTTATTCAATTTGAAATCTACACCCCCTGTGTGGGAGATTGTAGATCATGTCTTCCATAGGGGTTTACAACTGGAATAGCGCAATGTTATCTTACAAGTGTTAGATCAGGTGGTGGCCGCATTGCATTCTCTAAATTCAGTAAATTTTCATAGTCAACCGTGTAATTGAATGGGATTATTTTGAAATTTTAAAACGCTTGAAATATCACAAACAAATAGGCCTATGTTGATAAATAATATAAATACAAGTTAAAACCGTTGGGGTTCGATAATGAACCCCACAAAACTAACAGTATATGGAAAATGCCATACGGCCGGGCGGTTTCACAAGTTGCCGGCTCGATCATGTCATCCGCCGCCTGTGTTAGATGTAGAGATTTATTATTTTAGTCTTGACAATATCATATGTTGAAATCTATAAGCAAATCAAGGATTTATATTAAACTACAGAGTACTATTGCACAGTAAAGTGACAGGTGATTCAAGTATCAATAATAAAACAAGAAAGGAAACGATGAAAGAAACAAACAAGTTTTTGCCAGTCGGGTTTAATAATAGCGGCAAATCTCCAGAGTTTAAACAAGATTCAACCAAGGATTAATAAGTCATCTTTATCTAGGGACTTGAGGCATTTTTAGTAAATTCTGTTAAATTTTAATGAATTCTTTCTTATATAAAAGGTGAAGCAAATTAGATTTTAACAAATAATTGAGTGAATTCTTGCTTATAAAGGTGAATTAAGCATTATTAGTCGATTTTGTTAAATTTTCATGAATTCTTGCTTATAATCGTGAAACATTTTGAGTAAATTCCATTAAATTGTAAGACATGGTAGCAGGTTGTTTTGATCATAGCTGGCAGTGACCAATTGGCTCTGTGTGTGTCAGGGTGGTACTCATTTTTTTATACTGTGCTACAATAGTGCTCTCCAATATTGTGGATATCTTCACATTTGAGAAATCATCTTAGGCCTGGTGCATACTTTTGTCACATGGGAGAGTCAGATGGATTTGCATTTTTTATTCAACCTCATAAAACTGTCTTAATGCATACATGTATATACAGACACATTACCAGGATGTGTAAATATCTCATTGCAAATGTCTTGTGCCTATATGAGAAGTGATCAGTATTCGCAAAGAAATTAAAGCCATAATGTATGATTTTGGTCAATTTTAATTTTGTTATTCCAGGTTACTCCTTGTATCAGTGAAAAATGAGTGGCTATCTACTGCTGATAAATTAGTATTGATGAAGCACTCCTAATATCGGTGTAAATGATTATCTACTGCTGATATTGGTGTTGATGAAGGACTCCTGATATCAGTGTAAATGAAGTAGCTATCTACTGCTGATATTGGTGTTGATGAAGGACTCCTGATATCAGTGTAAATGGTTATCTATCTACTGCTGATATTGTTATTGATAAAGCACTCCTGACATAAGTGTAAATGATTAGTTATCTACTGCTGATAGTAATGTTGATGAGGCACTCCTGATATCAGTGTAAATGATTAGCTATCTACTGCTGATAGTAATGTTGATGAAGGACTCATGACATCAGTGTAAATGATTAGCTATCTACTGCTGATATTGGTGTTGATGAAGCTCTCCAAATGATTAGCTATCTACTGCTGATAGTAATGTTGATGAAGGACTCCTGATATCAGTGTAAATGATTAGCTATCTACTGCTGATAGTAATGTTGATGAAGGACTCCTGATATCAGTGTAAATGATTAGCTATCTACTGCTGATATTGGTGTTGATGAGTAAATTCCATTAAATTGTAAGACATGGTAGCAGGTTGTTTTGATCATAGCTGGCAGTGACCAATTGGCTCTGTGTGTGTCAGGGTGGTACTCATTTTTTTATACTGTGCTACAATAGTGCTCTCCAATATTGTGGATATCTTCACATTTGAGAAATCATCTTAGGCCTGGTGCATACTTTTGTTCAATGTTGAATATTTGATGCAACAAGTATTCTTAACGCGGCTGTGTACTCAAGACGTTGTTTCTTTCGCAAAATTGAGCTTTTTTGATATTTGTTACTTTGTTATGTTTTTTATAAATACAAGGAAAGAAAATCCAGATTTATAAACTCCAACTGCGCTTATTTTATGGATTTTATTTCACTATTTCATTCGTGTTTGCAATTTTAAAAGAGAGAAAATCTTTGTTGTATCAAAGGGTGACACGCTGCAAGAATAACAACGCATCGCGCCATGCGATCGCGCAATTTGTTAACGCACAGATACGCTACGCATACGCGACGCTGATCTGCATGCGAGGCGCATCCCTTCGAAACACTAATTTCAAGTGGTCAAATGGCTCCGCTTTTAGCTGATAAAATGTGGGTTTTTTCAAGTTCTTTTCCTCGATTTGAATATCAAGTTATGAATGGATTTCGCTCAAACTTCTCAACGGGCTGTGGATTTACCCGATGTTCACATAATATAAGGTAGAAAACGAAAACTGCCGCATTCTCCTGTGAGATTCGATGAAAGGGCAAAATGTGACCACTTTAAACTTTAACGGCCATTATTTCAATGTTCATTTTCTCGGTAAAATGACGATTTAGGTACACGATAACTCAATAAATACAGCATCTATAGGTAAGCAAATATGATCATCGTAAAAAGCATGATCGACTCAAGAAACGGTTTTCTCATTTTTTATATTTTGGTCTATTTCCGATTTTAGGCATCATTTTGTGCAAATAGGCGTTTGTGAATTTAAAAAGTTCAATTTGATGCCTTATATGGTCAATATCTCAAAAACTGAGGCCAATATCAAAAAAATAAAAAAACCGTTTTTGGAATGGAGCCTCAAGATTGAGCTAAAAACAAAATAAAATATTTTGGAAAGAGTGTTTTTTTGTTATGATGTACCTAACAAATATTGCCAAAAACTCACTTTTTGTGATTTTCTTCATAATTGTTGTTTTTACCCCAAATCTGTATTTATATTAAGATTTATTGATGTCTTGCCTTTATAAAATATATACTTTTATATGTCTTATGCTGAATAATTACAAAGTTATTGCACTTTTACTACATGCATGTCTGAGAGTACACAGCCACCTTAATTCAATCTATTTCTATTCTATTTCCAGTCATGTTTTACTTCTAACAAATATCGAATGTTTATTGACGTAAAATCTGTTTATATTTCCACCAGATATTTGATATTGATTTACAAACATTTGTTAGAAGATAAAAAGTATATTCAAACAGATTGTATTTAATGAATACTTGTTGCATAAATATTCTATGTCAAATATTTGGAGTATGCATCAGCCCTTAATCTTGTGTATGTTCCCAATTCATGTTTATTATTACACAATACTTGCTTTGGTGTCTGCGAATTTTACTGACATGCACAGTATTACAAAATAGCATTTTTCATAAGTCAAATCATTTACAGCTGTTATATGTTAGAATGTGGTAATTCATCAAATGTGCTACTGTAATTGATCCAAACAGTGATAGCAGGTTCCGTTGTTATAGACTAGTTATGCCATTGATAATTTTACACTTCATAATTTTTCATATTTCCCCAAATCAAATAATGCAAAATAAGTTAAATGCATGTACATTTCTTACAATTTTTGTGCAGAAATCAAAATCTTATATTCTGTTTTAAGTATTGAAATTTTGACTTTTTACATGAATGAAAATCCCAACTTGTGAAAATTACCGTAACGCAATTAATAGTCTCATAGCAGTAAACAACAGGATATGGGCAACTTTTTATCACATGGGAGAGTCAGGATGGATTTGCATTTTTTATTTAACCTCATAAAAGTGTCTTAATGCATACATGTATATACAGACACATTACCAGGATGTGTAAATATCTCATTGCAAATGTCTTGTGCCTATGATCAGTGATCAGTATTCACAAAGAAATTAAAGCCATAATGTATGATTTTGGTCAATTTTAATTTTGTTATTCCTGGTTATTCCTGGTATCAGTGAAAAATTAGTGGCTATCTACTGCTGATAAATTAGTATTGATAAAGCACTCCTGATATCAGTGTAAATGAAGTAGATATCTACTGCTGATATTGGTGTTGATGAAGGCCTGCTGATATCAGTGTAAATGTTTAGCTATCTAATGCTAATATAGGTGTTATTGAAGCACTCCTGATATCAGTGTAAATGATTAGCTATCTACTGCTGATATTGGTGTTGATGAAGCACTCCTGATATCAGTGTAAATGATTAGCTATCTACTGCTGATATTGGTGTTGATGAAGCACTCCTGATATCAGTGTAAATGATTAGCTATCTACTGCTGATATTGGTGTTGATGAAGCACTCCTGATATCAGTGTAAATGATTAGCTATCTACTGCTGATATTGGTATTGATGAAGCACTCCTGATATCAGTGTAAATGATTAGCTATCTACTGCTGATATTGGTATTGATGAAGCACTCCTGATATCAGTGTAAATGATTAGCTATCTACTGCTGATATTGGTATTGATGAAACACTCCTGATATCAGTGTAAATGATTAGCTATCTACTGCTGATATTGGTATTGATGAAGCTCTCCTGACATCAGTGTAAATGATTAGCTATCTACTGCTGATATTGGTGTTGATGAAGGACTCCTGACATCAGTGTAAATGATTAACTATCTACTGCTGATATTGGTGTTGATGAAGCACTCCTGATATCAGTGTAAATGAAGTAGCTATTTAATGCTGATATTAGTGTTGATGTGATGAAGCACTCCTGATATCAGTGTAAATGGTTAGCTATCTAATGCTGATATTGGTGTTGATGAAGGACTCCTGACATCAGTGTAAATGATTAGCTATCTACTGCTGATATTGGTGTTGATGAAGGACTCCTGACATCAGTGTAAATGATTAACTATCTACTGCTGATATTGGTGTTGATGAAGCACTCCTGATATCAGTGTAAATGAAGTAGCTATTTAATGCTGATATTAGTGTTGATGTGATGAAGCACTCCTGATATCAGTGTAAATGGTTAGCTATCTAATGCTGATATTGGTGTTGATGAAGGACTCCTGACATCAGTGTAAATGATTAGCTATCTAATGCTGATATTGGTGTTGATGAAACACTCATGATATCAGTGTAAATGATTAGCTATCTACTGCTGATATTGGTGTGGATAAAACACTCCTGATATTAGTGTAAATGATTAGCTATCTACTGCTGATATTGGTGTTGATGAAACACTCCTGATATTAGTGTAAATGATTAGCTATCTACTGCTGATATTGGTGTTGATGAAACACTCCTGATATTAGTGTAAATGATTAGCTATCTACTGCTGATATTGGTGTGGATGAAACACTCCTGATATTAGTGTAAATGATTAGCTATCTACTGCTGATATTGGTGTTGATGAAACACTCCTGATATTAGTGTAAATGATTAGCTATCTACTGCTGATATTGGTGTTGATGAAACACTCCTGATATTAGTGTAAATGATTAGCTATCTACTGCTGATATTGGTGTTGATGAAACACTCCTGATATCAGTGTAAATGATTAGCTATCTACTGCTGATATTGGTGTGGATGAAGCACTCCTGATATTAGTGTAAATGATTAGCTATCTACTACTGCTGATATTGGTGTGGAAGATTAAGCACTCCTGATATCAGTGTAAATGATTAGCTATCTACTGTTGCTATTGGTGTGGATGAAACACTCCTGATATTAGTGTAAATGATAAGCTATCGACTGCTGAAATTGGTGTTGATGAAACACTCCTGATATTAGTGTAAATGATTAGCTATCTACTGCTGATATTGGTGTTGATGAAGCTCTCCTAATATCAGTGTAAATGATTTAGCTATCTACTGCTGATATTGGTGTTGATGAAGCACTCCTGATATCAGTGTAAATGGTTAGCTATCTAATGCTGATACTGGTGTTGATGAAGCTTCTGATATCAGTGTAAATGAGGTAGTTATCTAATGCTGATATTAGCGTTTATGTGATGAAGCACTCCTGATATCAGTGTAAACGGTTAGCTATCTACTGCTGATATTAGTGTTGATGTGATGAAACACTCCTGATATCAGTGTAAATGGTTAGCTATCTACTGCTGATATTAGTGGTGATGTGATGAAACACTCCTGATATCAGTGTAAATGGTTAGCTATCTACTTCTGATATTAGTGTTGATGTGATGAAACACTCCTGATATCAGTGTAAATGGTTAGCTATCTACTTCTGATATTAGTGTTGATGTGATGAAACACTCCTGATATCAGTGTAAATGGTTAGCTATCTACTGCTGATATTAGTGTTGATGTGATGAAACACTCCTGATATCAGTGTAAATGGTTAGCTATCTACTTCTGATATTAGTGTTGATGTGATGAAACACTCCTGATATCAGTGTAAATGGTTAGCTATCTACTTCTGATATTAGTGTTGATGTGATGAAACACTCCTGATATCAGTGTAAATGGTTAGCTATCTACTTCTGATATTAGTGTTGATGTGATGAAACACTCCTGATATCAGTGTAAATGGTTAGCTATCTACTGCTGATATTAGTGTTGATGTGATGAAACACTCCTGATATCAGTGTAAATGGTTAGCTATCTACTGCTGATATTAGTGTTGATGTGATGAAACACTCCTGATATCAGTGTAAATGGTTAGCTATCTACTGCTGATATTAGTGTTGATGTGATGAAACACTACTGATATCAGTGTAACTACAGTAGCTATTTAATGCTGATATTAGTGTTGATGTGATGAAGTACTCCTGATATCAGTGTATGGTTAGCTATCTAATGCTGATATTGGTGCTGATGAAACACTCCTGATATCAGTGTAAATGATTAGCTATATAAGGCAAAAAAATTAACTTGTTTAATTGCCCTCCCCAACCGACCAAAAAAATAGAAATCTTGGGTCAGGTTTTTTTCTTCAATCGCCTTTTTTTTTTAAAGAAACTTTACATTTTGACAATATCAATAACAGATTATATTTATTATTCACTCATTTTATTCATTAAATGCATATTTGATTTAAAAAAAACAAGTATTTCTATTTAAATCAAGTCCAAAACGCACAATGTTTGACTGTAAAATGTTCAAGCATTTGTCAACACTGGCCTTTTCAAAATGGAGGAAGAGCCCATGAAAAAAAAGGAAAAGGAAAAAAAATGAATTTTTGAAATCCAAATTTTTGTCTTGGAAGGGCAAGCAAAACAAATTTTATTTTTTTGGCCTAATGCTGATTATTGTTGTTGATAAAGCACTCCTGATATCAGTGTAAATGATTAGCTATCTACTGCTGATATTGGTATTGATGAAGTACTCCGTGTATATTATTAGGTATATAATGCTGATATTGATATTTATGGAACACTTCTGACGTCAAGTAGTTATACCTAATGCTTATTGATATTGATGAAGTAACCAGTTGCTGCTGAAATGCAATACCCACTACACACCCACATTCAGCATTTGAAATAAGCCGTATCGCATCGCAAATTGCGCACCAAAATTCACCTGATGCGATACAACTTAAAAAGTGTGGTCCAATATTGTGAAACCACATTTCATTGACTTTATGTTTGACGAACACTTCAAACCGCAGTGATATATAAAAGTAAATTGGTTTGGAAAAGGATTCTGTCAATAAACACTGTGAATCAATGTATCATAACATAAAACAGGGATGTGAGAGTTCCTCTTTTCAGCTGATTTCCTCTTTTTTTGTTGCCAAAATTTACGTGTTTTTCTTTTTCTTTTCAGCCCATATTTGGCGTTTTTACCCTGATTTTACGCTGTTTTTAGTGATTTTCCTCGTTTTTGGTCTGTGGCCTCTCACACCCCTGATAAAAGAGTAAAACAAATTCATGATAGATCAATGTCAACAACTGAAATTTATAAAATAAACTCAAATAAGTAAGTTTGAGCTCCTAAAATTGTGTAGTGTAGTCTTACTTGCGGCTTGAGTTACGGGACTATGCAAAAATTAACTGAGGGGGTAAAAAATACTTACCCTCCCTCTTGGCATGTCAAAAAACCTTTTATTAAAACATTCATGTATAAAATCAAGCAGCTGATTTATTCACTGGCAGATCCAGGGGGTTAAGGGGGCACGAGCCCCTCGGTATGATCCAGGGGAGAGCAGGGTGTGTGCCCCCGGTATATCCCAAAAAAATTGTGTAAAATGATACACCAAATGGCTTCAGTTGGACCCCAATTTTGCTAAATTTTCCAACTGCAGACCCCCCTGCATATGGGTAAAGCACTGGCTGTTTTAGCTTCTGCTTTGGACATCCGGCACTTTATGTTAATGTTTAACGCAATAATAGTGAAAACATGCCCACGAATGGCTTCACTGTGCCATCATTTCACAAATTTTTGGAATAATAGTGCCAAAATGGTCCACCAAATGGCTTCAATTAGGTCTTCTTTTTCCAAAAGTTTCTAACTTCTGAGGGGGGCACATCCAACCTCAGACACCCCCTGCATTGCGCAAATGTGACATTCTATTTTCAATTTTATACACATTTTAGCCCCCCCCCCCAGTTGGTTACCGTTCTGGATCCGCCCCAGAATAGGCTGCTAAAATACAATACCCACACATATTCCATATGCTTTAAAAATTATATTTCTTGTTACAAACATCAGTAATAATCTGTCTACTCGAATAGGTCAAGAACTCTAGCAGTGATACAAAGAGAGAAACTGATAGCATTAAAGAACAAGAACTGATGTTTAAGAATAGTGCTTATTTTTTCCATCTTTCCCTTGACATTATTTTCTGTGTTCATCTACAAAATTATTTACCAGTAAAAAATGTTAAGTGAAAATGAAGTGATAAACACTAGGATCCACAATATGCTCATCTATCAAACCACAGTTCTTTAACCCGAATACATTTTGCACATTCATTGAATGACCTTTGAAAATTTGGGTACAAAAACTGATACTCTGAAACTTGAGGTCAAATTTTGCACTATGATTGTTTTAATTGAGGTTATTGAACTATGCCATTGGGATGATTGTGGTCCATAGTGAAAGTACTTCTTATTCAAATCCAGAGATAGAGTCAATTTTGTTTTCTCTTGAATTATAAGTTTTATCTCATTGGGCTATTCTAGTTAAAACCCATACACCCCCTATGGAAATATGACTTTAATCTTCCACACAGGGGGTGTAGATTTCAAATGGAGTCACCCATTCAGGTACCCTATTTAAAATTCACACTCCCTGTGTGGAAGATTAAGGACAGGCCTTCCATAGGGGGTGTATGGATTTCAAGTGGAACGGCCCATTGTGCTTGGTGTCACTGTGATTTGCTAAAAATAGGAAATCCACAAAATCAGATGCAGACAGGCGTTTCTCTTCTCTTTTTCTCTAATTTCTCTTCCCTTTTTTTTGATGGGGGGGGGAGCACCCTTTTAGAAATGGCTGTATACGCTATTGTATTCCTTATCATTAAAATGGCTATATGTTTTATTGTTGTAAACAAAATAAAATACAGCTACAGAGGAAAGAAGTATATATTTTATAGGATAGCATGCTTATAATCGGAGTCAACATAGTAAAGGTTTCAACACCGTCAGTCAGGAAGTGGATCAGACATTTGATGTCACTATGAGCCAAAACACTCTCACTCCCAGTGACACATTCCACTGACCCCCACATTATCAATAGTTGACCTCAGGCTGTGGAGAATGAGTTTTTGTACCCAATTTATTCAAAGGTCATTCAATGAATGAACAAATGTATTGGGGGTTGAAGAACTGTGCCCTGATAGATGAACATGTTTTGGATCCTCGTATATCAGAGAAAATATCTTACCCTTCCCAGAATCCTTTGCAACATGCAGAAACCTCATTACATCAAATTCTCCTCCTGATCCTGTTAGTTTGTACAGGTTCCCTTTCTTTTCATGTTGAGACTAGACTGGCTAAACATGGGCTGATAATCAGGGCTGATATACATATTTTGCAATATCTGGATGTGCTCTGTTCATTGAGGTATACTTTTTGTCACTATCGACCCATGTTGCATGCTCGGTTGCGTGCACATCAGTGCAGATTATTGAAATGGAAGACATGCATTGTGGGGAGTGTAAGATATCTTCTTTCCTAGTGTGTCATGCAGCTGAAATAAAATATTTGTTGGAGAGGATGGCAAACACCAGACAATGGGGAACATCTTGTGCCAGACATTTGGGCTGTTCCGGTTGAAATACATATACCCTTTATGGAAGACATGACTTCATAATATTTCACACAGGGAGTATGTATTTCAAATTGAGTTATCTGAATGAGTGACTCTATTTGAAGTCTACACCTGTGATATTAAGGTCATGTCTTCCATAGGGGTGTATGGATGTCAACTGGAATAGCCATTCAAGTCACTTGTCAGCACAACTTCCAAGTAAAGAACAGTGGCATCTATATAATCACTCTTGAGTTTCCATCAGTGCAATTCATTTGAATCAAGAGTCAACTTCATACAGGATGTGTCAAGTTGACTCAAAGCAGACATCTTGAAAATAGTTAGAATTAGGCTATTCCAGTTGAAATCCATACACCCCCTATGGAACATGACCTAATAATGTCCCTATGGGTGTAGATTTCAAATGCAGTCATCCATTCAGATAACCTGTGAAATTCACACTCCTTGTGTGGATGATTATATGTCATGTCTTCCATAACCCCTCTATGTGTTTTCCCCCTTCAGAGAAAAAATCCTGATTGAAAGGGTACAAAAAAATTTAATAAATACCCCTTGAGCAAAATGCTTTGAAAAAAAACCCTGGTTCATGACACTAAACAGTGCCATAACATGAGTCATCCAGAGGGTGGACAGTGCTAGGGACTGATTGAGGGGGCACTGAGACTGATTGAGGGGGGGGGGAGTAACTATCAATTTTTTCTATTAATTTTTTTTCTATGGAATTAATCAAAATTTGTGGGGGTAGTGGTTCCCACCCATGCCCCTCCAGGTCCCGTATAAGATTCCTTATAAGATTGCAATCGATTTCTAGTCAAATATGTGACCAGAAATCTTGTCAAATTTGACTTGAAAAGTGCCAAATTTGACACAAATTGAGTCAAATACTACATCATCTCAAGTCAAATTTGACCAGAAATTTAGTAAGATCTTATTTTACTAGGAATCAAGATTTCCAATGTTTTCTTACATCGTGCAACCTATTATGACCATTATTATAGGCAGTATGAAAAACAAACAGTGATTTGCAAAAATACTCAAAAAATCAAATGAAACAGAATATGCTCATAACGAATAAGCACAAACATGGTAAAGGTTAGTAGTAGTATTTTTGTTTAATCACTGCTCAAATTTCTCTTAATGTCCCAGATTTGTTGGATGATTTGATTGTATTTCCATACTAGATTAGCAAACAGAGAAGATATCTTACACTTCCCATAATGCATTTCTCCCTTTCTCTGTACTGATTTGCAACACGGGTTGATGGTGATGAAATGTACCTCAATGAACAGAGCACATCCAGATTTTGCTAAATATGTTTATTTCTTGACTATCAACCCATGTTTACAGTCAGTCTACTCTGAAGTTCAAAGTACTGACTCGGACGCACACATTGTGCCGACTTGGAAGGCACCCAGTGGGCACAACTGACGTTGAAATCACGTTGAAATCAGGTTGAAATTTCGACGTCAAAATCAATTTCGACGTTGAAATCAGGTTGAAATCACGTTGTATTTGCAAATGGACCTCAACCTGATGGACTTCAACCTGATTTCAACCCGATTTCAACCTAGAGGTTAGTTGAAATCAGGTTGAAATTTCAACGTTGTATCAACGTTGAAATTTCAACCCGATTTCAACTAACGCCCAGGTTGAAATCAGGTTGAAATCAGGTTAGGTTGAAACTTCGACGTTGATTCGACGTTGATTCAACGTCGAAATCCTAACCTGTGCCCACTGGGCATGCATACATGCAGCAGAGACGCATAACTGTGCACTGTTTACGCGCTGTGTACGCGCACATTATTACTTTGTACTTCAGAGTGGACAAACTGTAGGCAGTCTATTTTCAACTTGAAAACAAAAGGAACATGTGCAAAGTATAAATGGGAGTGTGATTTGATGAAATGAGGTGATACATCATGTTGCAAAGGATACTGGGAAGGGTAAGATATCTTTTCTGATTAGCAAATATGGGGAAATGGAAAGGTCAATGAATAATAATGTGTGTTTTGCAAGTCAAGCGTGCATAATTATATTATAAGAGACATGTTTTTATCAAACACTGCAAAACAATTGCACAAAGTTTACTCAACATTGAGTAAATATGAAACAGATCAACTGTTGAATAAAATATGAACTGTAGAAGTTTAGTTGAGTTAGCTCATTTAATGTCTTCAAAAATACTGTCCTGACAATAATTAGTTTAGTAACACTGATCTGTTGTCTTTACCTGACGAAGACTGAGACAGATGGATACTGTTGACGGTATATTACCTGATAAAAAGCAACGTTTCGTTACCCACCATTGCTGTACAGGTGGGTGTTAACACTCTCTCCACACTTGCAGACGACAAGTTCCAAATTTTACTTCAAATTTCAAAAATTTCAGAATTGTACATTGTTGTGACCATATTTGGAATTAGCATGCATTAAAAAATGAGTACAAACAAGCCTAGTATTGGTTCAGTGATTCTTGAAATACCTCTTGATATTTTGAGGAAATATTTCAAAACAACTTGGGACTCTTTATGTTGAGTCCAATGGTCAGCATGTAAAGTATTAAGGTATGGCCTATTGAGTTTTATTTAGTATTTATTATTTATTATTAAAGGAATTATCAGTGGTTTACTGCACAAGAACACCCTAAAATGCATCAAAATTAAAATTTTGGAACAAGCATAGAATAATGTGCTACTGAAGCAATAGAGGTTATCTGTGTTCTATAAGCTGCATATCCTATCAGCGACTGCTATACCTTGTTTAGGATTTTCAAAAGATGTAATGTGCAACCATCACTGTTTCAAAATAGCCCGCCAAAGTCATGCAGGTAACTCCGAGGTCGTACATTGAATTGGTTTGAATGAGGAATACTACGGGAACCATCGCCTTCTGTTAGAAGTCACACATGAGTAAAGTGGATAACCTCTATTATATAGCAAAACATGCACACAGTCTGATACAGACAAAATTGGACATCAAAATGAGAACATTTCTTCCTGATTACTTCTGTTCTTTCATAATGATAGCAATTTACACTTATTTACATTTGTATGGTGGTGTACATTTGGTGGTACAATATAAAATGTTTGGTTTGAAAATCTCAGGGATTTGAGCATTCACAGTTTGGATGAGGACATTATAAGTTAGGAAGAGGAAAATATATTACACACATAATTTTCTATTCAGAGACATAACAAACCTTGAAGGCTTTGAACTCAATTTACCTTAGCTATAGACATATTTCTTGGTTCACAAGGCTTTGTTAAACAATGTGTTGCTATAATAAGACTTAAGTCAGCATCATAACCGCTATGGAATAAGCAGGTTACTTTGCAGGTTATTGCCATATAGTATGAATGCTACAAATTGATTGAATGCAAAGTGATCATTGCTGGAAGGTGATACAGATACAATATAAAGGCTTCTCAAATAACATGTTACCGCTGCATAGTGCTGAGATAAATTGATTCAAGTCGGGTGATGAGCAACTTTCACTTGATAACTTTATTACCTTCAACAAAATTGTATTTAAGATGAGGAGTACCGTAGACATTCTGTAAATTATATAGTGTTGAATTCCATCTACAAACATAATATACCTCTAAATGAGTAAGTTTTGATGAAAGAGGCAAAAGGCAGTCACACTTCACAAAAAAACACATTAGTTGGAGTTTGAGCAACTATATATTACTGATAGAGGCAGCTGTACAAACATGTATTTTTTTAAATATTGTAAAACAAGTTTATTGTATTCTAGGGCTGATAGCACAATACTTCATCAACTACTGCTGATAGTACATTACTTCATCGACTATCTACTGCTGATAGCACATTACTTAATCAACTACCTACTGCTGATAGCACACTACTTCATCAAATATCTACTGCTGATAGCACATACTTTATCAACTATCAATTATCTACTGCTGATAGCACACTACTTCATCAAAAATTGGACATTAAAAAGAGATTCAACAACTCTTCCTATACCTTTGTACAGGAGCCAACCGTTGTTAATCCGTGATGAACCCACACTTTAGTACTGAAGCGATATCGTAACGCTAGCGAGACTACTGGCGTTACGCGAAGCGCCGTAAAATTCGTCATGCCTGGAACCTTTGTGCGTATGCCAGCTTACAAGTTGAATTCAGTATTTTTCAGGTAGCGGCTAAACATTGCCGTTTTATTCTGTAGTTTTATTGCTGATATCAAAAGAGAAATCATCGAAGTTTTTGTAAGGCTGAGTGGCAATGATTGACTGACATTCCTCGTAAAATAATCGTGAATTATACGATCTTTAGCTTCTTTTCGTTGTTGAAAGGATTCAATCATGTTTCACCGTTGTTCATCACCGATTAACAACTTTCGCGTCAGCAGCGTCTGCGTGGTTTGCTTGAGCTCGGGCAGCTAAAGCTGCCCTCGCGGCAAGTAAACCACTCAGACGACGATGACGCATCGCTGTTAATCGGTGATGAACAACGGTGAAACATGATTGAATCCCTAATTCAACAACTCCTCCTATACCTTTGTACAGGAGCCAACCGTTGTTAATCCGTGATGAATCCACACTTTTACTGTAGCGTATACGCTGAACGCGAAGCGAGACTACACGTTACGCGAGAGCGCGTAAAATTCGTCATGCCTGGAACCTTTGTGCATATGCAAGCTTACAAGTTGAATTCAGTAATTTTCAAGTAACGGCTAACCTTTGCCGTTTTATTGCTGAATTTAACAGAGAAATCATTGAAGTTTTTGTAAGGCTTAGTGACAATGATTAACTAACATTTCCTCGTGAAATAATCGTGAATTATACGATCTTTAGCTTCTTTTCGTTGTTGAAAGGATTCAATCATGTTTCACCGTTGTTCATCACCGATTAACAACTTCGCGTCAGCGGCGTCTGCGTAGTTTACTTCGCTCGGGCAGCTAAAGCTGCCCTCGCCAAGTAAACCACTCAGACGACGCGGACGCATCGTTGTTAATCGGTGATGAACAACGGTGAAACATGATTGAATCCCTAATTCAACAACTCCTCCTATACCTTTGTACAGGAGCCAACCGTTGTTAAACCGTGATGAATCCACACTTTTACTGTAGCGTATACTGTGAACGCGAAGCGAGACTACACGTTACGCGAGAGCGCGTAAAATTCGTCATGCCTGGAACCTTTGTGCGTATGCAAGCTTACAAGTTGAATTCAGTAATTTTCAAGTAACGGCTAACCTTTGCCGTTTTATTGCTGAATTTAACAGAGAAATCATTGAAGTTTTTGTAAGGCTTAGTGACAATGATTAACTAACATTTCCTCGTGAAATAATCGTGAATTATACGATCTTTAGCTTCTTTTCGTTGTTGAAAGGATTCAATCATGTTTCATCGTTGTTCATCACCGTTTAACAACTTCGCGTCGGCAGCGTCTGCGTGAAAGCCCGCCGGGCAGCTAAAGCTGCCCTCGCCAAGTAAACCACGCAGACGACGCGCCGCATCGCTGTTAAACGGTGATGAACAACGGTGAAACATGATTGAATCCCTAATTCAACAACTCCTCCTATACCTTTGTACAGGAGCCAACCGTTGTTAAACCGTGATGAATCCACACTTTTACTGAAGCGTATACGTGAACGCGAAGCGAGACTACGCGTTACGCAAGAGCGCGTAAAATTCGTCATGCCTGGAACCTTTGTGCGTATGCAAGTTTACAAGTTGAATTCAGTATTTACAGATAGCGGCTAAATTTTGCCGTTTTATTCTGTAGTTTATGATGGTATTAACAGAGAAATCATCGAAGTTTTGTAAAGCTTAGTGACAATGATTAACTGACATTTCCTCGTGAAATAATCGTGAATTATACGATCTTTAGCTTCTTTCGTTGTTGAAAGGATTCAATCATGTTTCACCGTTGTTCATCATCGTTTAACAACTTCGCGTCCGGTAGCGTCTGCGTGGTTTACTTGGCTCGGGCAGCTAAAGCTGCCCTCGCAAGTAAACCACGCAGACGACGCGCCGCATCGTTGTTAAACGGTGATGAACAACGGTGAAACATGATTGAATCCCTAAATGTTTCTTCCTGATTACTTCTGTTCTTTCATAATTATAATACAAATGATGTTGTCGAATTTGGCATGGTATGTCGCTGAGCAGTAGACTCCGTGGATAGCAGTTTACACTTATTTACATTTGTATGGTGGTGCACATTTGGTGGTACAATATAAAATATTTTGTTTGAAAATCTCAGGGATTTGAGCATTCACAGTTTGGATGAGGACGTTATAAGTTAGGAAGAGGAATATATATTACACACATCATTTTCTATTCAGAGACATAACACACCTTGAAGGCTTTGAACTCAATTTACCTTAGCTATAGACATATTTCTTGGTTCACAGGGCTTTGTTAAACAATGTGTTGCTATAATAAGACTGAAGTCAGCATCATAACCGCTATGGAATAAGCAGGTTGCTTTGCAGGTTATTGCCATATAGTGTGAATGCTGCAAATTGATTGAATGCAAAGTGATCATTGCTGGAAGGTGATACAGATACAATATAAAGGCTTCTCAAATAACATGTTACCGCTGCATAGTGCTGAGATAAATTGATTCAAGTCGGGTGAGGAACGACTTTCACTTGATAACTTTATTACCTTCAACAAAATTGTATTTAAGATGAGGAGTACCGTAGACATTCTGTAAATTATATAGTGTTGAATTCCATCTACTAACATATATACCTCTAAATGAGTGTGTTTTTGATGAAAGAGACATAAGGCAGACACACTTCACAAAAAAACATTAGTTTGAGTTTGAGCAACTATATATTACTGATAGAGGCAGCTGTACAAACATGTATTTTTTTAATATTATAAAACAAGTTTATTGTATTCTAGGGCTGATAGCACAATACTTCATCAACTATCTACTGCTGATAGCACACTACTTCATCAACTACTGCTGATAGTACATTACTTCATCAACTATCTACTGCTGATAGCACACTACTTCATCAACTATCTACTGCTGATAGCACATTACTTCATCAACTATCTACTGCTGATAGCACACTACTTCATCAACTATCTACTGATGATAGCACATTACTTCATCAACTATCTACTGCTGATAGCACACTACTTCATCATCTATCTACTGCTGATAGCACACTACTTCATCAACTATCTACTGCTGATAGCACACTACTTCATCAACTATATCTACTGCTTATAGCATACTACTTCAATAGCTTAGTTTACATTGTACAAGAACTTTTGAACATGTTTACTTGCAGACCAAAAGATTTTTTTTGTTTTTGCAGAGCCTCAAGGCCTACGAGGGGGTATCAAAAAGTTTTAGAAATCGCCCAGAAGTGAAAGAGCTATAGCAATGAAATTTTGTCAGTGCAATCACTGGTCCTTATGTACACTATGGTGCAAAAATGGTCTCATAAGTATGTTTACTTTTTTTACAGGCGACGCTAGATGCTAATAACTTGCTGCCCCAGTTACTGCGCATAAACTGCAAGATTGAGAAAATTGAGGCAAGCAGCGTTATTAAGATCCTGCATTTGAAGGGTTGCAGTGCCTAGAAAATCGATGATGAAATGAAAGTTATTTTCGGTGGTGATTGTGATATTGTCGCTGTTGCTTTTTGGAAAATGAATTTTTATTTCATCACAGATTTTTTTGGCACTGTAACCCTTAAAATGGAACTTAATCATGCTACATGCCTCAATTTTCTCCATTTTGCTGGTTATGCGGTTACATAGGCAGGTACTGACATCTAGCGCCTGTAAAAAAGTAAACATTCTTATGAGACCATTTTTGCATCATAGTGTACATAAGGACCAGTGATTGCACTGACAAAATTTCATTGATATAGCTCTTTCACTTCTGGGCGATTTCTAAAACTTTTTGATACCCCCTCGTATGTACATGTAGCCTATTATTCGAAGGAGATGTTGAGAATAAGCATTTAAAAATAATCATGCAGGTCATTACCAAATGTTATATTATTTTTGCTCAACTCAACACTTGCCCAATTTGTTGCAGCATTTTTGAACTTTGAGAGCTTTTTATGATACCTTTTTGGTGTGACCTTTGTTTTATGTAACCACAGTCTTAAATGTAAAATGTACTTTAACACTCTTGTTGTAATAACTTGATGAATAAAAGTACTACATTGAAAGACCTTTTCCTGAAGGAAACCTTTTGATCATGTTTTTGAGACCTTTGTTTGTTTTTGAGACCTGTCTCTTTTTGAGACCTTTTTGAACCATTAATTTGGCCTCCCATTTTGCATTGCAAACTATTAATTTTGATCAAAAGGTACTCTATTAAAGGAATATTCTGTGATCCTAGCATACTCTTTTTTTAAATAACATTTTCAGTATAAAAAATTATATCCACGAAAAAAGCTTATTTCCAAAATTTCAGTTGATTTCGATTTTGGATTTGCAAGTTATGCATGTTTATGTATTGTAATTTTGTTTTGGTGAACCAGAATGTAATTCACATTTCACAATATTTTTGCTAAACAAATTATTCTGCAAGAATGTTTTTGTATATAAACATTGCTTAGCAAGAGGTTTCCAGTGGTATAAAAATATCAACTTTTTTTTGAGAAAAGTGGGGAATGATGATGTGGATCACAAAATGCCCCTTTAAGATATTCTGAATACTAGTAGCAAATAATCTCATTTAGTATAATATGTATTCCAAGTAAAACAGCATTGTCTGAAGAAGACCTTTTGATTTTCTAACCATCCATCATGTTTTTGAGACTTAATAGCAATCTGTCTTATTTAGT
Source organism: Amphiura filiformis (assembly GCF_039555335.1). Classification (NCBI taxonomy): domain Eukaryota; kingdom Metazoa; phylum Echinodermata; class Ophiuroidea; order Amphilepidida; family Amphiuridae; genus Amphiura; species Amphiura filiformis. The sequence goes on from NW_027305527.1 coordinate 520,132, forward strand.
ATTAATATGTATTCCAAGTAAAACAGAGTTTTCTGAAGGAAACCTTTCAATTTTTCTAACCATGCATAATATTTTAAGACATCTCAAAAAAATCTTTTCCTTGTCAAGTTATTAGAATCCAATTCCACACTTCATCAACTTACTTAATGCTTAAAAATTGACGTTTTGTTTCACCCAATGATGCAGTTTTAACAATTTGATGCAATTTAATTATTTTGATGTGATAATTTTTATGGTATGGGTATGAGTGTGAATATGAGTGATTTGGTGTGTGTGCATATTATATAATTACCGTATTTCGTCAAATACGGTATGTGCAATATAATATTATATGTTTTTCTTATGCTTATTTCTTGTACTATGTATTTTAATAACTTTTATGTGTAATAATAGAAAATAATTTTGATGTTTTAAGATTGTAAAAAGTAAAAAGTAACACAATTTGGCTATTTGCCACGATGTTATTTTCAATAAATATGAAATGAAATGAAATGAAAAGTGCCCTCCCATAAAAATCCCACCAGCAAATCAGGGCACAAACCCTTAATTCTTGTTGGGATTTTTAGAGGAGGGAGCTCTCTATTATGTACATGAAATTTACTCCAAGGCAAAGGAACACAGGTGTGCCATTAGGCAAGCATTTATGGTAGTACACTACTTTATCAAGTATCTACTCATACACTACTTCACCATGTATCTACTGCTAATAGTAAACTACTTTATCAACTATCTACTGCTAATAGTACACTACTTTATCAACTATCTACTGCTTATAGCACACTACTTCATCAACTATATCTACGGCTGAAAGCACCCTACTTCATCAAGTATTTGGTACTAATAGCGCCATACTTCATCAGTTGTCTACTTCATCCACTATCTACTGCTGATAGGACACTACTTCATCAACTATCAACTGCTGATAGCACACTACTTCATCCACTATCTACTGCTGATAGGACACTACTTCATCAACTATCAACTGCTGATAGCACACTACATTATCAACTATCTACTGCTGATAGCATCCTACTTCATCCACTATCTTCTACTGATAGCACACTACATTATCAACTATCTACTGCTGATAGCACACTACTTCATCCACTATCTACTGCCGATAGCATACTACTTCATCAACTATCAACTGCTGATAACACACTACTTCATCAACTATCAACTGCTGAAAGCACACTACTTCATCAAATATCTACTGCTGATAGCACACTACTTCATCAACTATCTACTGCTGATAGCATACTACTTCATCAACTATCAACTGCTGATAGCACACTACTTCATCAACTATCAACTGCTGATAGCACACTACTTCATCAACTATCTTCTACTGATGATAGCACACTACATTATCAACTATCTACTGCTGATAGCATCCTATTTCATCCACTATCGTCTGCTGATAGCACACTACTTCATCAACTATCAACTGCTGATAGCACACTACTTCATCAACTATCAACTGCTGATAGCACACTACTTCATCCACTATCTACAGCTGATAGCATACTTCATCCACTATCTTCTGCTGATAGCACACTACTTCATCCACTATCTACAGCTGATAGCACACTACTTCATCAAGTATAATTTATATAGTACCAACTTCCTACTATTCTGCTGATCACACTACTGCATCAACTATCTACTTCTATTTTTGTGTCTTCTATTTGGTTTGTTTTATTGTCAATTCATCTTTATTGATTTAATTGGGAATTACACAAAAACAAAATGAATCCTGGGGAGTTTCTTGTGAGCACTTGGAACACATGAAAAACATCATGCCTAGCTTACCTGATTATCTTCACACCCACATAAACCATGTAAGCAATAAGGTTATTACTTAGCTAACAATCTACTTACCAGTCAACTCCCCAAGAAATGGTAATTACACTTGACATAAAAAGTGTATTTATAGTGTCATTTGCAAAGCCCCATTAACTTTTATGGATAATCTCACACTACATTTTTGTCAAGAGTGCAATGCAAGATGGTTGAAGCATGGTTGAAGCAAACAACTCAATGTGCACGTAGGCAGGGCAATTTTTCAAAATGTTCAATTTGGTAGACATTTCAATGGGGCTATGTTAGGTTTTGATAAAATAAATTACTTGTAACTAGAAAAACAAAACTTGAAATTTAGACTTTATCTTAGCAAAATGTATGGTAAATTCAGCAGAGTAAAATCACATAATTAACACTATTGTTTGTGGCAAATTGTAAATGTAATACTTTTTTTTTCAAATGATTTCCTATTTATATCTTCAAAACAGCCAATAAGGTGTCAGAGGCATACAAACTGGGAGGCAGAGGGGGCAAGTTGCCTCCCTGGCTCAAAATACTGTGACAAAACTGACAAAAAGGTTTATGGCATCTTCCATTTAGGCCATAATTGTCTTAATTTTGACCCATTTTTAGTTTTAAAATGACAAAATTTTGCATGCTTTTTTGTCCTGGTAAAGTAATTTTAGTAGTAGATCAAAAAGTGATATAATTTGAAACACTTTCTCCCCTTGCCTCATTGGCCCTGGTATGCTCCTGCAAGGTCTCTGATATCTTCAGGCATTACTTTATTGAGCTTTAACTAGACAAATGTGTTCTTGGATGCATTAAACATTTTTCTGATGTTTCCTGATGCCCAATTGCACATGAACTGAGCTTTAATTTTGTTTGGAATATTCAATTAGCTTAAGATTAAGAGACAGTTTCTATGGCCAATGTGCTTAACCTCAGTTGACATCATTTTTAGTTTATACCCAAGCTGAACTAAAATGTTTATGTAAAGCTGCCATCTCTTCATGGAATATCTTTTGGTAAACCTCTGTTTTAGTTTTGTGGCAGATGGCATGATATTGTGTTGGAGCACATATTCATATGTTCATATGTTTGCAGTGAAGTGTTTTTCTATAGCCTGTTTAGATTGTCACAAGATACTCATATTGAAGGAAGCTTTAGAACAGTATGTTAAGTCATCAGATCTCTGAAATGTGATACCATTTACAGTCTGGTTTAGAATGTATGTACAATCTTTTAAAATGAATTGGGTCAACTTTTTTCAAACTGGATTTTTTTGGCAAATATATATTTGCAATGTTTACATGTCAACTTACAAGTACACCTAATTGGATTTAGCCAATTTCATTGTACTTGTAGGATAACAGAGCAATTATTAATCAAAGTTTTAATTAAGAAATTAAATCACTCATAGAACACCACAATTAAGTGACTGAGCAGTTTTCTTCAATTTTACCTCAGTTGGCTTAAAATAACAAAATAAATGTCCCTGACAGTTTGTTACTGATATTACTTCATAATATTTGGCAAAGGATAACAAAATTAAAATTTGACTGAAATTGTATATTATGGGTTTAAAGGGAGGGACATGCAGAAATTTCAAATTCAGAACTTCTGATGGAGCACTTCCACCTTGGACACTCCCTGCATATACAAGGGTGACAAGTGCATTCCCCACACCTACCACTTCTCTTGAATGGTCTAAAAAGTGGCCCCTCCATTAAAAAAATTGTTGCACTGCCCTTGCAATATTAGAGTTTAGAATTACTTGACAAAGTTTTGTATTTGCGTTATGAACCAATGGTGATGTCTAAAATTTAGGATATCTTAGCAGCTGCTGCTTGGGTTCTATGGCGGTGACAAGGGCCCACTTGCAGGTTTTGTTGGATCCCCCCCCCCCCAATTGCACTGACTGGTTTTGTCTTTCGTAATGCAATCTTGCATTCTGGGAAGAAAGTAAGTCTGCTGTCCGCTTTAGACAGATAGTTAACATAGCTTCCTGAGAGAACATAAATTGTGGTCATAAAATCTATGTCATCTACACCTGATATGCTAAACGTTTAGCATTTGCAAGTGTTATTCATCTCTGTTGACTTATCCTTCTCTGTGTGGGTGTTGACTGCAGACAAGTTTCTTTAAAAATTCAAAAATTTCAGAATTATAAATTTTCATGACCATATTTGGAATCAGCATGAAAAATGCATTAAAACAAGTAAGCCTACAAACAAGCTGAGTGTTGGTTCAGTCAGTGTTGCTTACAGTAACTCTTGATATTTTGAGAAAATATCTGAAAACTTGAACTTTTTATGTTGAAGCCTAGAGTAGCAAGCATGCAGAGCATTAAGATTGTTATCAGAGAAGATACAAATGTCTTTTCACACAGCATATTCTATCTAAATGGTGAATGTTCGTTGCAATGAAAACATTTGCTGTTGATTGGGGAAAAGGGATCACCGCCTCCTGAGAATGGAAAACACAGTAGCTGTCATAACAGCAGAAACATAAAGCATGTCAAAAATGTCAGAGTTGCATCCGTCCTTATTTGTTACTCCCAAGTGTGACAACAATCTAAGGTGTTCTATAAAATTGATCCATTTTGCCAAAATGGAAAGTAAAGATGCCCAGTCATTGAAGTTAGGCTTAAACAAGAAATGTCTTTAAAAAGGATAACACCACAGATGAAGATTGTATTTAATTAAAATTTTGCTTTGATAAATGCCTGAAATGCTAATGTTTGGACTAATTAACATGGTGCGAAATGCTGGTATTTCTTGGTAAATATGTTATACCACCAAGTCATACTGGGAGATATTGTGAAATACTGAGATTTGGTCGGTCTGTAATTTAAAAAAAAAATAATTTGCCATATATAACATTAAAAAAATTCATCACAAAATAAGATGGTTAACAATGTTTATAAGGTTTGTCGGGCTTACAAACAGGCAATATATTTTACAATTGTATACCAAATATATGAAAAAAATAACACAAATCTATTTCGGTCCAACATGTTTATTAACATGGGCACCTTGGGAGAACAATGCTAGTGCATTGAAAGGTCCACCCAGGTTAAATAATAAATAAATAATAAATAAATAAATAAATAAATAAATAAATAAATAAATAAATAAATAAATAAATAAATAAATAAATAAATAAATAAATAAATAAATAAATAAATAAATAAATAAATAAATAAATAAATAAATAAATAAATAAATAAATAAATAAATAAATAAAATATTCTTGTAAATGCATTGTAGTGATTTATATTGTAAGCAATGCCTCATATACTTTAACAAGGTACGGAAATAAACATGTTGAAGTATTTATTCCGTTATCAGTGAATTGATATTATTATATATTTTGTGCACTTAATTTACTGATTAAATGTAACATATCTGTGCTGTGGGTATGCTGAATTTTGATCCAAAATAATCAAAATTTCAACAAACTGTCAAAATAATTTCAAATAATGATGATGTCAATTCACTGAACTGTGATCTTACCAATGCTACTAATTCAGAAATAAATTGTTATTACGTGTAGTGTAGTGCGGTGTGTGTGTGCTCAATTTTGACCAAAGATATCCTATAAAAGTGGATTTTTTTTGTGTGATTAATTTTTTGTGCTTTGCCAATTTTGAACAGTTTCCCTTGTTTTTGAATTTGTGATTCTTTGTTTCCATACATTGAACACAAAAGGAATATATTCGCACATTGTTATTTTTGTGGTAGCAGTTTATAACGCACAAAGCACGAAAATAAATGTAGCATGAAAATTTCCACTTTTAAGTAATTTTACAAAGGTTTTACATTAGCATTTTGTGATTTTGTGAACACAAAATTGCATGATCCATCCACTCTAATGATTAAAATTAATGTTTTAATATCAAGTGACAAATAACTTAAGGGATCGGATAGCAACATTTGCACAGTATTTTTGTGGGACCTGAGAGCACATCAGGCACACCAAATTGCAATCTGAATACAAGGAATGTCCTTTTGATATCATATAATTTAGATTTTTTTTTAATTTGCAATATTAAACAAATTTTATGGCAAATTATTAGAAATTGATATTTTTTATATTTTTGATCGAAATAAACTTTATGTAAAGTGTATGTAGCTGGGAGGAAAAGCCATCCAATTTTTTAAAATAATTTGTATTATATCAGGAATTTCAAAAATTCAAAATTATTTGATATCATCAGGACATTCCTCATATTCAGAATGCAATTTTGTGTGTTTGATGTGCTCTCAGGTCCCACAAAAAATACTGTACAAAAATTCCTATCCAATCCCTTAGTCACTTGTTACATTAGTATTCTATTTGATAAATGAGGCTAATGGGAATGAATCATTAGTTTCCAATTACCCGCTCTCATCAAATGTTCATGGGCCATAATTGTATTCATTATTTTGAATAACATGACTTTGTTTTTCAAAAATGTTTGAAATATCTATACTAAACTCAATAATAAAACCCCTCTTATCCTTTTGACACAGTTTCAAGTTAACAGGGGAGGGGGAAGAGCATACTGCATAGGCTTAATAATGAAATATTTAGCATTCCCTCATCATATTCTTGATTTGCTTGAAGAGGAACTGGTGTTTTACAAAAGTCTGATAATTATGCTGTAAAGACTTGTATGAAACAGTCCCACATGATTTCTAACAGCTTTCAGATATAATCAAAGCATGTTCTGAAATAGTCTCACATGATTTCTAACAGCTTTCAGATAATCAAAGCATGTTGTAAAACAGTCTCACATGATTTCTAACAGCTTTCAGATATAATCAAAGCATGTTGTAAAACAGTCTCACATGATTTCTACATTCTAACATCTTTCAGATAAAATCAAAGCATGTTGTAAATCAGTCTCACATGATTTCTAACATCTTTCAGATAAAATCAAAGCATGTTGTAAATCAGTCTCACATGATTTCTAACAGCTTTCAGATATAATCAAAGCATGTTCTGAAACAGTCTCACATGATTTCTGACAGGTTTTAGATATAATCAAAGCATGTCCTAATGTGGCTCAATATAAAATCTTACCTAATAATAAAGCAACCACATCTTTTATTTCGGAGCCCAATTTGGAAACTAATGATCTATTTCCATTAGCCTTAGTGAAGTGTTTTATCTTGGAGAAAAAAAATCATGACATTACAATTAATTTAGTACTTTCATGTTGGTGTTGTCATGGGCAAAGTCCATGCTATTGACTTTTAACTATATAATAATAATAATATAATAATTATATTACATGTAACCATGGTAACATCTTGCATTTTCAACCATTTATCCAATTTTTGTTTGTTTGTTTTTTTGCAGGTGCTAACCGGACACAGTTCTCTCCAGAGAGGCTCTGCACAACTAGCATTACAGAATGAACTCAAACGACATCTAGAACAACTAGACCCACAGAAAAAAGATATAGTTCAAAAATTACTTGTACATCCTCCATGATGATAATGGATGCATCATAATATTAGATAAATGTATAATATATATAAGAATGCATTGGTTGATCCACTGCTATGTACAGAAATGATTTGCATAACTTATATACGGAAAAAAACCCTTCCAGAACCTGAGTTCTATATGTGGCACGATCTAGTCCATGGAGGCCAAAGGCGGCAAATTTGAAATTGAGAGTAAAAATATGGAGTAAAAAAACAATAAAATACATTAAAAAATACACATCACAGAACTTAAGTATACACAACCTTTGGTGTTTTCAGTACAGGTTAATGTTTGTATAAGGTAATAATTAAACTCAATTTTCAAAATGCCTCCTTTGACTCTGTGCAACATAGAATCAAGAAAAACATCTAGAACCTGGGTTCTAAAACAACTCCAATTCAGAAACAAGAAATGGTTCTGAAATTAATTGTTCATCCTCCATGATGGATATGCATACTTTACCATTAGAAGAGTGTGTTGTAGTATCAGCTCATTTCAGAGTAATTCAGGTAATTCAGGCAACTCAATTTAAGATACATACCATACTCCCTGTGTGAAAGATTATGGAAAACCCCTGTATTCATAGCCCTGTTAATCACTATATGCATTGGGCTATTCCACACTACCCCTGTGGAAGATTTTGGAAATATCTTCCACAGGGGGAGTATGAATTTCAAATGGAATAACCACATAGGCAGTTCCATTTGAATTTCATACACCCTCTGAGAAAGCTGCTAATATATTAATTCCATTTGAAATTTGTACTCCCCCGTGGGAGATATTTCAGTGTGCGGATTTTAAATAGAATAGTCCATTATGGACTTGTTTCCATTATAAACATGGGGTTAAGTTCCAGTTGAAGTCCATTTACTCCATTTACACACCCCTGTGGAAGATTTAGGAAATATCTTCCACAGGGGGAGTATGAATTTCAAATGGGATGAACACATTAGGCAGCTCCATTTGAATTTCATACACACTGTGAGACGGATTTACCCTGAATCTTCCACAGAGGGAGGGTGAGTTTTAAATTGGAATTAATGTGCTAATTCCATTTAAAATTTATACTTCCCCTATGGAAGATATTTCCAAAATCTTCCACAGGGGGAGTGTAGATTTTAAATGCATTATCCCATTTCAGTGTGTCTATAAACCAGCACATAACATGCAATTTGGAAAAATTAAGGGCTGGGGTATGAACGTTTAGACAGTATTTATTTTGGGACATTAGAGCACATCAGACATATCGAATTACATTCTGAATACGAAGAATGTCATTCTGATATCAAATAATTTTGATTTTTTGAAATTCGCAATTTAATACACATTTTATGGCAAATCATTAAAGATTGATATTTTTGATATTTAACAGTACTTGAAGTAAACTTTATAAATCTGATGATTTATACTTAAAGTGTAAGTAGGTGGGATGAAAAGCCGACGATCAATTGAAAATTTTGACCTTTCATTATTGAAGATATGGATTTTTTCCCCAAAACACCAAAAAAAAATTAGGTCTTTTGGGAAAAAATCCATATCTTCAATATGAAAGGTCAAAATTTTCCTCCCTGCTATATACACTTTAAGAATATATCATTAGATTTATATAATTTACTTCGAGGACTGTTATATATCAAAATTTGAAAAATATCAAATTTTTATAATTTGTCATAAAATTTGTATTATATTGTGATTTAAAAAAATGAAAATTATTTGATATCAGAAAGAGATGCTTCGTATTCAGAATGCAATTCGATAGGTCTGAGGTGCTCTCATGTCCCACAAAAAATACTGTCGAAACGCAATAAACACTCATTTTGGATCCCTTATTACAGGTACAATAGTTTTAAAGGGGCATTTTGTGATGAGTCCCACCCCTCCACTTATTCCACAACATCAGTTGAGATTGTTATACCATCAGAAACCTATGTAATGTTTGCGTGCATAACCATTCTTACAGATTCAATCGTTTGACAAAGACATCGTCCAAGTTGTATTATCTGGCTGTCGACACCCAGACAGTAGCCTATGGGGCACTGAGTTCAATGTTCGATTCTGAATCAACTGAAATTTTGGAAATAGCTTTCTTCCTTAATATCTATTGGATTATACCGTATAGAGGATGCTAGAATCACAGAATGCCCATGAGGTTTGAATTACAATGTATTGATGTACTTTGTGGATGTTCCATGAACAATTGTCATCCTATTTAGTAAAGTACAGCAAGGTTTCATGTCAGAGAAGATGTCTTACCCTTCCCAGAATCCTTTGTATGATACATCATTCATTTCATCAAATGACACAGGTTCCCTTTGTTTTCATTTTATGATTAGACTGGCTAAACATAGGTAGATAGTCAAGAAAAATGAACATTTTACAAATCAGGATGTGCTTCAATTAAGGTGGCTGTGTACTCTCAGACATGCATGTAGTAAAAGTGCAATAACTTTGTAATTATTCACATAAAACATATAAAAGTATACATTTTTATGAAGGCAAGACATCAATAAATCTTAATATAAATACAGATTTGGGGTAAAAACAACAATTTTGAAGAAAATCACAAATAAGTCAGTTTTTGGCAATATTTGTTAGGTACATCATAACAAAAAACACTCTTTCCAAAATATTTTATTTTGTTTTTAGCTCAATCTTGAGGCTCCATTCCAAAAACAGTTTTTTATTTTTTGATATTGGCCTTATTTTTTGAGATATTGACCATTTAAGGCATCAAAATGAACTTTTTAAAATTTATAAACGCCTATTTTTACAATATGATGCATGAAATTAGAAATAGACCAAAATATAAAAAAATGAGAAAACCGTTTCTTGAGTTGATCATGCTTTTACGATGATCATATTTGCTTACCTATAGATGCTGTATTTATTGAGTTATCGTGTACCTAAATCGCCATTTTACCGAGAAAATGAACATTGAAATAATGGCCGTTGAAGTTTAAAGTGGTCACATTTTGCACTTTCATCGAATCTCACAGGAGAATGCGACAGTTTTCGCTTTTGTAACTTATATTACGTGAACATCGGGTAAATCCACAGCCCCTTGAGAAGTTTGAGCAAAATCCATTTATAACTTGATATTTAAATCGGGGGAAAGAACTTGAAAAACCCCACATTTTATCAGCTAAAACGGAGCCATTTGACCACTAGGTTTTTGTGAAATCAGTGCTTCCGTGGTGTTTCCATAAGATGCGCCGCGCATGCAGATAAGTGTCGCGTATGCGTCAGCAGATTTGTGCGTTAACAAATTGCGCGATACACGGAACGCGATGAGTTGTTCTTGTGGCGTGTACCTTGCTGGTACAACAAAGATTTTCTTTCCTTTTCAATTTCAAACACGAGTGGAATAGTGAAATAAAATCCTTAAAATATTGCAGTTGGAGTTTACAAATCTGGATTTTCATTCCTTGTATTTATAAAAAACATAACAAGGTACAAACATATCAAAAAAACTCAATTTTGAGAAAGAAACAATGGCTAGAGTACACAGCCGCGTTAATTGAACAAATCAGTACAGGAAATTAAAATGTAAGCAAAGCATTGTGGGAAGTGTATGATATCTTGGGTTATATTTCAATGCATTATGGGAAGGTAAGATTTTCTGGCAGATATAATTTAAGATTGTCATCCAGTATGATATGAACTTTTATATAAGAAATCTGATTTGTGACAAATGTGAGAGTTAATGCAATGGCTGCTTGAACATAATTATTGTATAAAGCTGAATATTGTACTTATTGCTTTGGTTGAAAAGTGAATTCTTGTGTGTGTATTTCTTTATCCTACTTTCCTTTTCATGATCATTTGCATCAAAGCCGTAATGCACAATTTCCATCAAATTTTTAATTTGTTATTCTTTACTCAATATGCTGAAATAATAGTAGTATTCTATACTGTCAGGAAAGGTTTCTGTCTATTTTAAGCTGAAATAACAAGGTAGAGTGAAAGAAACTCTGCTGACCGTTTAACATGGAGACTTTTAAGTCAGACTTAAAAGTCTGAATAAAACATTATGTCACAATTGCTCTGTTGACCTGACACACACAACGATTCGGGCCAATTCCATGTAGATGTAAGCTGGGACATGTGTAAACATTACAATATACCAAAATATCAAGTTTGAAAAATATTAACCAATTTCATATTATAAGATCATACATGCATGGCTATAAGCCAATCAATTGACAACTACCACTCAGTTTTGCAAAACAATGCTGCTCTTTTGAGTTTTATATCACAGACTGGTGACAATTTATTGTAAAAGCACCGAATGCATCAAAATGGCAGTGGCTTGACATTTGGGGAGATGGAGCTGAGGTAATATGGGTGTAAATTCCATAAGCAGAGTGAATGGAATGTCTTTCATTCCCAGAATAATTTACCATGTTAAACTGGAACAAATGTGTGAGAAGTGAGTGAAACTTGTTTTTAAAGCTAAAATTTGAGATTAATTTGGTCAAAAACATAAGGTTGAACTCTTACACTCAAATTACTGTATGTAATTACTGAATAAGGTACAGGAGCAATAGAGCAAAATAATTTGTACGATATAATTTGTACATACTGTGTGTACCTTCAAATAGGGCAGTTTGTCATTCGATTTCTTTGGGCCATGTCACCATTAATACATAAAGACGGCATTCCAAGAACGGTTATACCATGTATCATGGTGGCTTGGAGGCACACACATATTAGTAGTCGTCCATGCTATCTGCAGCTGTTTACATGGTGACACTGATCATCAGCTGATGATCAAAGTGTCAGTTTTGTCACATCCCTGGTTTGGTCAAGTTTAGTTGGTAGTAGCTTTAGTGAAATTTCAATAATCAAAGCCTGGCCATTATCAGTGGCGGTGCTGGAGCAAGGGGGGCATTTCCCCCCCCATATTTTTCTTGCCCCAGTTTGCTCCCCCACCCACTTTTGAGCCCAAAACCCCAAATTACATAAATGTCCACTTTTTGTCGATTTTGCCCCCCTGAAATTCACTTTTCCCCATGCCCCCATGCCCCCTACCCCGAAAAAAAAATTCCTGGTGCCGCCTAATGGCTATTATATACTAAAAGATTTTAGGTCTTTTGGGGAACTTTATGCTTATCTTCAATACAAAAGGTCGAAATTTTCATTATGATGGTCAGCTTTTCATCCCTGCTACAAGTACATATCATTTTTTATCAAGTTTACTCTGAGGACTGTGAAATGTCAATTTTTAATAATTTGCTATAAAATTTGTATTATATCGCGAATTTCAAACTATCAAAATTATTTGTCAGGACATTCCTCAAACTCAGAATGCAATTTGGTGTGTCTGATGTGCTCTCAGGTCTCACAAAAGTACTAGCTACTACTGTGCAAAAGTGGGTGATGAGCCTTTAAACCATTGGTTGAATTGATGAGGACAGATGTCTCATATAGCAGCCAAGTAAAGATGCCTCAAGTGTTAACCATCTCAATGATGAATGGCAACTACTTGTCTTTCTGCATCAGATGAATTCATGTAGATTGGGAGATATTTCAAATACCAAATACAGTATTGAGGCAGCTGCTTCTTATGTAGACTGGCCCCCAGTCTCGGTTCGGTTCCATCTCTGGATAATGTAACAATAAATAATTACGTAATGCCCTATGAAAAAAAATGCCAACTCCCCCCCTTATTTTCTTCAATGCCAAAAACCCATTCCTCTTCATCCACAAATCGACGCCATTAATTACACCCACCACAGCCATGCAAATATACATAAGCAAAATGTAGAAATATACTCGTATTATAAGTGAACGCGAAAGTCCATTGAGCGCTGATTCCGAGACTGGTCCAATCTGTTAGAGATCTCACTTCCAAATATTCGCTCAACGGCTAACGGTGATTCCGATGTCAATTACGAAAGCCCCGCCCCAGTTTCAATTCAAATATGGTAGCACAAAGCTATGCGCGGGATGTGACGAAGATCGGATGGGACACTTGTCAACAACTGAGAGGTATTGAGCTCAAGTGGCACGCGTCTGATAGACCCATGGTATGCAGCGCAATAATAAAAGGCAACCACTCGACTCGGACTTAGGCCTATTGTCCATATTGCGTACATTATCGCGGCGGTTTGCAAATGTTTGCACATTATTTAGCTAGGGAAGCCTTTTCAAATATCCCCGCTGCCAAGCTGCGTTGATTGGTCGGATACAATATCGTTGTTTAGTCGCTACACAAACGTTAATGTAGTGAAAACATGGACGTGGTATATAGAAAGATTGCGTGACTCCAAATCCGTAAAAGTGAACTTCCAGCAGTTTGTGGGAGCTGGAAGTCAAATTGCCTACAGACTGGGAGGGTCCGTGTATTGGGTTGATTTTTAATGCTATGTAATCTACATTACTAGTCGTTCTCCACGGACCCGAGGGAGGGTCTACTTCTTATGAAACAGAACCTACTTGGAAATTCCTATTTATGTATCCATATACAGGGTGTCCCAGAAAAAATTACCGGGCGAATGAATTTGGACGTAAGTCAAGATATAGATATCGGAATCCAAAACACTAAACATCAGCGTGCAGCCCATCGTATTTTGCATCTTATATGTCAATGTTACTTGAATCGGTTGACTGATCGCGAAGAAATGAGCGATTACACAACGCATGCGTCAATTCACTTCGTTCCAAGTTTGAAAGAAATGCGCACTAGTGGTTAACAGTCAATGGGCTTCATAATTTGTTCTGTGAAATCCTTTTCATTCTTTTTAAACAATCTGTTTCTTGCAAAACATTTAAATTAGGTTTTGTTCAAATTTGAAAACCTGCACGATATTGAAAATGAAAGCTTGCATGTAAGATGATGCTCGGTACTTGTAAATATATTTTTTTGTTAATGTTGATACAAATGTTGCATAAAGAATTATTGTATGAAGAATTCCAGCTGGCTTAAAAAATTTCTCACACACATTAATGTTTTTGGAATATTTCCAAGAAATTGTATTGCAAAGTTTAAATCTTTTAAAACTTCAACATTAATGTTGCATGGTATCAAAAATCACACGTAAAGCTGTAAGCACTTGATCATTGTCATTCTTGGCATAAATGTTCTTTGGAAAGTTAAAATATAACATATTTGTACAACATAAAGAATTAAAATTGGAAAGCTTCCAATTGCAGAAATCAAAGTTTTCTCGGACAAACTGTTATTCATCTTCAGTAAAAGCATGAATGACATAACACCGCGTCGGATTATAAAATAGATAATGTGGACTAAATTTAATGAGATACACAAACTTTAGGAAGCGGTGAGCGAGTATGAAAAAAGGGCCTTTTTATCAAACTTGGAATGAACTGCATTGATGCACGCATTATGTTATCGTTCATTTCTTTGCAACCAGTCAACCGAATTAAATAAATTTTTCGTATGTGATGCACAACAAAAGAGGCTATGCGCTACATTTTAAATTGTTTGATTCTGATGTCTAATTCTCGACTTACGTTCAATTGTATTCGCTCGGTAATTTTTTCTGGGACACCCTGTATACTAGTATATGGATACATAAATAGGAATTTCCAAGTAGGTTCTGTCACTGATATCATTGCTTTGTATGCAGGAAGGCTACAATAATGCACAACAACAAATTGATTTATTTAGGCTTCTATTCCTTTTGAACTTATCTTACCATGAAGGTAGTAGAGAAGGAGTGAGCTCGCGTTAAGCTCATTACGTGAATCCTATTGTATACACAATAGAGACAGATATACCTTTGATCTAATGATCATCGCCGATAATTTCTAGAATGACTCCGTCTCATGGGGGGTTCATATTTAGTAACAAGTAAATCACGTATGCGCAAAACATGTATTATGGATGCGCATACATTTACTAGCTGTTGAACTTGAATATTCATATTTCATTTAATATATGATGTTTTTTACGATTAATATGTTGAAACATGTTGTTCCAGAATGTTTCTAAACAGTTTATTATGGAATAGTGCAGTTCACACACATTTTAAGGACGGGTAAAATTATTTTAACCACTGTTTTAAAAATACGAAGATCTTATTAAAATAAATTGCGCATTGATGAGTTGAATTATACTCCCATCAAACGAGATGTATCTCAGTGTTGCCGGTACTGCCGGGTTGGTCCGATTTTATTTGTTTACCCAAAACTTTAACAATTGTTCCTCCCCCGAGGTTTCAAAATAAACCGCGTCCTGAGCCCTCTTTTAAACTAGCCAATAAAAGAGATGTAACGCATAATGTGCATCATTTTCATCAAGTTAGAATGACTTATGCTGTTTCATCATATTTATAGTGCACACAAGTGTGCGACCATGCATGTATACAACACAAAAGATTATAAGTGATAATCGTGTTACATAATCAAAACGTTGATCTGGAAACCTCAAAGGGCGGCAATTATGATTGTACAATAGAATGTGTGCGAGCGTTCTCCTTCTCTACTACCTCCATGATCTTACCCTGTGGGTGATTTAAGACAAATCTTCCACAGAGGGAGTGTGCTTTTCAAATAGAATTAGTGCAGGTTAATTATTTTGAAACCCATGATATGGCTTTACCACAGAGTGTGGAGTGTGTATTTCAAATGAAAGTCACCAAATTGTCTATTAATTCTATTTGAAACCCATACTCCTTCTGTGTGTTAAAGAGTTTAGTTAAACAGGGGGAGTGTGAATTTCAAATGGAATAAAGCCATTGTATTCAAATGTTGATATGTGACAGCTCCCAAGAAACTTGCATCACATCAGCAAACACAATTTGAGATGAAAGCTTAAAATTCTATACCATACATACAATGGAATGTGATGCGATCAAGCAAAATCAGTCGGAACTCGGAAATATCAAATTTTCAGTTTCTTATATTATAGGAAAGTAAAAAGCATTTACAATCTTGATTTTGCAGAAAACCCCATTGAAATTGAACAACCAGTTCCAAAGATATGAGCAATCAAAGAGCTTCCAAAACAAAAGGAAACAAAAGGAAATATTTCCTTTGTTTGGCTATATCTCAAAATCAATATTTCCGAGTTCCGACTGATTTTGCTTGATCGCATCACATACGCATGTCAACCTTTTTTTAGATAACGGCTTTTAAAAGCTTTTAAAACAGAATAAGCCTTTTACAATGACACTTGCTATTGTTTTAGATAAAGGCTTTTAAAAGATATATATACCTGGGGCACTCCCATATATTGGTACGCATCATGTGTCTATCAATGGACCCCCTTTTTTGATGCAAACTCTACACCCAATAACCTTATTTAATCAGCTTATACCAGATCCCTTACTCAGCTAATGGGATTCTGCCTTTCCTGATATTTTTAGCCTCTTTTTGTACTTTTTAACCAATTGTTGAGCATTTTCCTATGCACCATTACTTGTAGAGTGCATTAGCAGGCTGTATACAAAATTGATGTTTTTTAATTTTCTGATTTTCAAATTACTGAGAGTGGCTTTAATATCATGGACAAAACAGTGTACAACTGTAATTATGCATTGATATGAAGTAGTCCCTAGGTATAGTGTTTATGGTGCATGCACTGAAATTGACTTATGATGATATTCAGGGAGATATGGGGCATTCATACAATTTGTTTGACACAGATTATATTGGACCAGGAAAACAGCTGAAAACAGGGTTTTGGAATTTGGTTGATTTCCCTGGCTTGTTCAAAAAAGCAAATAAATACATTCAAATAAATAAATATGTTTATTACAATGAATATATACTGGATAGGGAATCAAATTCAACATTCTTTATCAAAATTCCAGCAAAAATATGGAAAAGTGTAAAAAAATGTGAATATTTCTGCAAAGGTCACAAAATCAAATGGCACTTTCCCATCCTGTGTAAGTTGGGGGTGTCATTCCCATACAGATGTGCTACCAATTCTCGTCCAACATCTCAAAATTGATAACTCTTCATATGGCATTGCCATAATGTCAATTGCTCCCCTAAATGGCATAACTTGCAGAACAGACTTATAAATGTGACCCAATCCAATAATAGGCTAAAGTCATATTTGGGTTTTTCAAAATTGAGTTATTATCAGATTTATATAAATCTACAGGTCATTTTACAAATATAGATAACACACATGTTGCAAAAAAGGGACCCAGATGTTGGAAGCTTCGAAGGTTGATCACAAAATGTACATCCATCTAGTAAAAATCAGACTCTTTTCAGCATTTATTTGGGGTGCGAATGTATAGATGAATATAATGCAAGTGACCCCCTGGGCATATAAAGTCTCACAGAGAAGGTGTGGATGGTAGTATACAATGGTATAGGGATCTGTAAATTCAGGATGCCTGCCTGAAGTACTTTACATAAATCTGAAACAAATATTATCCTGTGTAAGGCTTTTGGACACACTAAAGGTCAGCTATAAACCCCTTCAGGGAAATGAAACTCTGATAGGATGATGAGAGCTGATCAGGCAGATTATAATTTGCATATCATTAAAGGCATGTCGGTGATCTGGTGATCCTCGCAAAGCAGTAAAAATATTAAATGTTTTTAGGAATGGCTTAAAAGAGAAGGATAAGTCATAATAAAAATTCCTTTAAAAGGAATAGGGTGGGCAAATGAAAAATTGTCAAGAGAAATGAAAGAATGAGTAAGTCAAGTTCACAATTAAAAACAGGGAAAATATGACACAACATCGATTTCCAATAGGGGAATAACACAAAACGTATAAACAATGTTACAAGAGTTTTTAACGTTATACGCTTATACGCTTGTTATTCCCCATTGGAGGTTGTGTCATATTTTCCTGATTTTAATCTGATCTATTGCTTATCCTTTGTTCTCTGCTGGTCAGTTGGAACAGATTTTCCCTGTTTTTATATTAACCCTTCACATCATAACACAAGTCGTTTTATGTTAACATTTTATATAAAACATGGTTATAAAACTTTTGTAGATAATAGTTATTTAAAACATTTTCGTAATCATACCTAGAGGTTTTTTTTATCATCAGATTGAAAGACTTCTGCTCATCTTCTCTGGTGAGACAACAGGGCTGGGGTATCTTTCCATATCAAAGTTTAAAAATCTGTCATATCAATTTCCTCAATATGTTGTATTGCAACTTATGAGGGGAAATGTTTGATTTTACAATATTTCGATATTATTTTTTAACTTTGTAACTTTATTATGATTAACATAACTGTATTTCAAAGTGTCAAACTATATCATTATTTTGTCCCAACAAAAATAATCCAGGGAATAAAATATTCATTCATATGTTTATTTATTTTATTCAACCTGGGCCATTTCTACGGGTGCACATTCTAATAATTTGTCTATAATACCTTATACAAGCATCAGCAAACACTATTTGTCACAAGATTTGAAAAGTAAATAGCCTATGTACACACTGAACACAAGGTACATACAAGCTGTATTTAAGTACATGCCAAAGCTGTCAGTATAAAATGATATATATGACCTTCACGATGCTATTAATTTAGCCCAAAGATTAGGAAAACTAGCAAAACTGGTGAACTGGTACTGTTCAAATAAAAACATCTGCAAATCTTGCTGCAATTTCCAAATAGTATTTCTATTACTTAAATAATTATTTTTGTTATTTCTTTTAATACAAACACATTACTGCCTATGACGACTTTATCGTATTACATTTACATATCAAAATCAAGTAATAATTACAAAACTCGCCAGTAAACTATCACCTCTGTGGGTGTTTGGGATATAACCGGCACGAATATTTTCTCAACACTGCGGCATGTGAAAAAGTAGGTCAATAGTCATAGCACGCCGCACCCACCCAAAAAGGTGTTTTCATATTAATAATTGGTTAAAAGGTATAAAATAACACTGTTTATAAATAGGAAGCTCCTTTCAGTTGTGTGTTTATCAACAACCTGTGTCCATACAAACAAACTCCTCAAACATTGACTTATCCCTTGGCAGGGTACATTTTTTAGAACATCTATACTTTTTACAAAAAATTTCGATGAATTTTTTTTTCTAAATAAATTTTCTGATTTAGAGAATCACTGATAGTATATGTGACGTGTCATGTCAAAAGGAGACACTTTTGGGCAGGTTATCAATTTTGAGGTTTTTACATATCTTGAATATAGAGATATTTTGCTCCACAATGCCGTTTTCTCCAATGAAATCGGACATTCCTAAGCGGAGATATTGAGTTCGTAAGTTATGGTATTATAAAATTGGAAATTGAGATATCGGCCTTTAAAAATATTATTGACAATGTTGAGAGTAGGAATTACCTAGAAAATGTCTCAAAAATACAAGATGCCAGTTATATTCCGGTCTGAAACTATCAGACAATATTTTAAACATTAATAACATCACAAATTCACAACAAACCGAATTGTGATTGAAAAAATCTCCCGGGCAGATTTTTGGCTATTTCTCCATTTTCGATCCTGCCCAAAAAAGTGTCTCCTTATGACATGACACATCACATATGTTTAATTTGGTGACTTTATTATAATTCAACTGGTACGACCCAATATTTGTCTTCACCCACATACAGACTATATGTGTACATTGAAGGGAACCGGATACGATACAGATTAATACAAAATTATTTGCCAAAGGCTAACAAAAATAATTGTTTCCCATAGGTGGACTGCACGCATGCAGTTTTTGGAGCAGTTTTAGATGCATTTCACTTTTTTATTTGAAAAATTCAGGTAAATGCTATTTAGTATTAAGTGTTGCTCTGCTGTTTTTGCAGTACGTGTATGCATATCATGCTGATCACTCTGAGCACCTGTAAGATAAGTATCTTTGAAAAGAGCGGTATTGTATTCAATCTATGATTGCAGACATACATAGGTTATCTCCATTCTTATATTTAAACAGTCACCTCACCATCAGTGGCAGAGCCAGGAATTTTTTTTTTTTTTTTGGGGGGGGCAAAATTGCATAAAAAGTAGAAATGACGTAATTTGGGGTTTTTGCCTCAAAACTGGGGGACAAGAAAAATATTTGGGGAAACCCCATTTTCGGAGTGCCGCCACTGCTCACCATGCCCTCGCTCACCTCACCATGCCCCCACACACCTCACCACATGCCCCCCACACACATCACCATGCCCCCGCACATCTCTATCAAAATAAGAGTTTCATACTTCCTTATTGTATATACCTCTGAGCAAATCTTACTAAATACTGATTTGTATACCATTAACCTAGAGTTACTGTCAACAGATATTAATTATGTATGCAGATCGTTACAGAAGTAGAGTAAGAGTTCTAAAAGCAAGTGTTTATCCCTCGTCATGAGTCTAATTAGTGTTGCAGATTTTAGCAATCAAAAATTCACAAGATCCCTCAGTTGGACGTCACTGAAATTTTAAGTCAGTGCTTCACTGCTTATGATACAATGTTATTTTGGAATATGTGTAGTCTCCAATAAGTTAGAATGCTCGGCAGGCAGTAAAATTGAAAGCTATGTTATGTCAGCGAGTTTATTTTGATTTATATTTTGCAATAATCAAGTAGTCTGCCAGGCTAGGCTAGAAATGTATGCCCACAGCCTTACTTTCAACCTTGTCACCCTGATATTGAATTACATCGCCACAACAGCAGCATGAATTAACATTTGTAAGCAGTATGTGGCAGATACAATGTAATGTCAGACAAATTGCGTTACAACATTATCAAATTACATTACTATACTTGATCATATTCATTACATACCGGTACTTTGCATCAATATGTTAACTGGGGTCACTCCCATTGTGGCCTGTACACCATCCGCGATAATCAACTTTTGAAAAGCCCCATGAAAAGCACCCTAAACAAGGATTTAACCCTTGGCTAAAACAATACCCTAAACAGGGATTTTATTCCTTGCATCAAATTTCATACCCTAAATTTCATTTCCGCGTATTAGCAATTGGAATTTTGCCACCCATTTTTCCAATATTTCATGTTTTTGACACCCTAAACGTGTTACGAAAGTATCGTGCTTACCCACGAAAAAACTACCCTTTTACGCTTTTCATTATCGCGGATGGTGTACAGGCCACAATGGGAGTGACCCCCGGATGTTAACCCATGTCAATTGCAGATTGTCGTAAATGCCTGCATTGGGGTTGACTCCCATGCTGTTTGCTTAGTAGTATGGGGGTACATGTTTGGAAGGCATGTGCAGGTTCGTATCCAGCATGTTAACACCCTTAAATACTGCAGCAAATTTTGTAACATTAATACAGGGGTGTCCAGGATCTGTTCCTGCAGGGTTATGCGGGGGGCTTAACGGCTAAAATCACCCGCCAAAAAACGGCTGATTTTACATGATTTTTAACAAAGTGCAGGGGGCTTCAGCCCAAAAAAGCCACACCACTGATTAACTACCAATTATAAAAGGGGGGATTTGTTGTGACCCATCCACTGTAAAAATTGGTTAATAAGCATAATGTGCCTATTTATGAGTTGCTTGTTTAAGAATGATTTTTAGGGTAGTTTGTTAATTTTTTTCGGAGTTTTTCTTTTAATTTACATATATCTGTATTAAAGATATTTGTAAATTAAAAGAAAAAATGAAATAGTTTAACAAACTACCGTATCAATTCTTTCTTGTCCAAACAATCCATTAATAGGCACATATGCTTATTAAAGCAATAATGTGTGATTTGCATAAAGAATAGATTAATCCTATTTAAATGATCACATTGTCCCCTTTTAATTGTGAGCCAAACAAATGAGGTAAAACGAAGAAAAATGCCATTTCAATGTGTATATTAACTCACACATCCTATTACATGTACTAATGCATGAAGCATCACACAGCTGAAAGTGATACTGTATTACTGATCAAAATACACAGCAAAGAAAAGGGTTATGACTCGTTTGCCCATTTTTAGTAGTGCAGAGTATTTGGAAAATGCATTAAATTGCTCTATTTCTCAGAAAGTTAGAATTGAGTTAATGCCGTAATAATAATGGACATTTATAAAGCTCACAAAAAACGTCTATGCGCTGCACATAAAACAGCACAACATATATATTTTTCATTGGAAAAGAAGCCATAAAATTGAAGCCAACCAGCAGTGTTTTGTAAATAAAGTACAAGGAAATGAAAATGGAGCAGAGGAAAACACTGCTATAAATTAGCATTCAACGAAATTATTTAAGAATGACTATTAACAAAAGCCACCAGTGAATAACACGAAAAGACATAAAAATGCTTCATTTCCAAGTAGGAAGCCAGATAGAAGCTGATAGAAGTACTTCACTTGACATACTACAGTAGTATGAAAAGATGCAAGAAGTGATGAAGGACATTTAAGCACTGCCAACTCACTTCCCATACAACATGTACAATTCAAAAGTCAGTCATACAAACTGACACAAACACATGCACACAAAAGCAAAAGACAAACAAGAAAAATGGCTCATTCGCTCACACACACCAGCAAACAATCTAGCCATGTTATAAACATAATAATATATTAAAGCAGTAATCAAATTTTACCAATGTTGAAAGGAAACATTTTAAAGAGTTTGCTATAAAGATTGCCATTTTTCTCAGCAATTGTGTACTCAATGTTGAATTTAAGCTTAACAAACTTATAAGGAAGTTCTGAAAAGAAGGAGCAACCTGTTGAAATTTGCATCTATGAATTTAAAATATAAGAAAGAGAAGTTAATGCAAGTGAGGAGAAACACCCTTACTTACACCAAATGACCTCTCAAATGTGGCAAGTTTGATTCTTCATATATTGACATCATTGATGAAAACCAAGAGATCATTCAAAGGAGTGAATACATCTGAATCTACAATAGTATAAAACCAGCAAGCATAGTAAAGTATGATCTTTTAAAATGAGTCTGTTAAAAAAATTTTCAAACCTGATTTTTTTTGTCATATTTGTTATGTTTACATATGTCCCAACTTGTGATAACAGATTGGAATTATATATTAGGCCTATAACTTTAAATCCATAGAACACCACGCTTAGTGGCTGAGATCCGTTGTAGTGAGTTTTTCTTTCATTTTACCTCATTAGTTTGGCTTAAGGTATTTACACTCTGGCCAATTTGTGTTTATTTTTGCATTTTCTCAAAATTATAGCACATTGGTGACAAGTAAGATATGTATATTATAGGGCAAGGACTACAACTACTGTACTGAAAATTCAGCAACTCAAAACAAGTAGTTACTTATTGATTTATTGATCAAAATACTGGTTTCCCTCATTTTTGACTGTAACTCCACAACTGTTGTCTGTGCTGAAATAAAATTTCCAGAGCAGTAGTTGTAGTCCTTGACTCCTTGCCCCTATAATATTCATATATTACTTGTCCCCAATGCGCTATAATTTTTGAGAAAAATGCAAAAAATAGGCACAAAATTTGGCAGGGGTGTAGTACCCCCTTAAAATGACTAGAAAACTTTCCTGACAGCTGTTATTTTAATATTTTATAATATTTGGCAAAGAATAACCAAATTCAAATTTGACTGAAATTGTATATTAAGATTTTAACACTAATATCTAAAGAACCTGTGACACATTCATACATGGTACATATATATTTTCTAGTGGGTTATTGCAGTTGAAATCCATACATGTATCCCCCCTGGAAGACATGACCTTAATCTCCCAGGGTGCAGATTGCAAAGCAAATGTGATGCGATCAAGCAAAATCAGTCGGAACTCAGAAATATAAAATTTTCAGTTTCTTATAGGATAGTGAAAAGCATTTACAAAGCTGCATTTTGCAGAAAACTCCATTGAAATTGAACACCAGTTCCAAAGATATGAGCAATTAAAGAGTTTCCAAAACAAGAGGAAACAAAAGGAAATATTTCCTTTGTTTGGCTATATCTCAAAATCAATATTACCGAGTTCCGACTGATTTTGCTTGATTGCATCACAAATGTCAGTGCAATATTAAACATTCATACACTCTTAAATTGTGTGAACCAATGAGAGCAAGCGTTGGAAAAATCCAAACCATGCATTGATTGTGTATATAGGCCTATGCACGGGCGCGGCGCGCACTCCGCGTACTACGCACAGTGCTTTCAGAGGCGTTCATTTTTCTTGCGGGTTGATGCATTTATATTTGCTTATATTTTCTAACACTTTTAGTGATTTATTACTTGTTGGGAGAGAAATTAGACAAAATAATGCATGCATGCTAATGTTGATGCATCTAATGCACCCCCCTCTTCGGGGCTCATGAATTAAATGCATCAACATAAGCATGTGTGCATTATTTTGTCTAATTTCTCTCCGAACAAGTAATACGCGTTCATTAACCTATAATTGGGTCTTTCCAGTTATTTTGCAAAACCAGTCTCTGTGTTTCTATTTGTTTACTTGTTTTTACATTGTTCTCTCACTGACACAATACTATACAAGTTACTAGGTAGTATAGAATTGCCGAAACTTTTACAATGGTTTGTATAAATTTCACAAAATGAAAACAAAACCAGCTTATTGTAATTTAACTATTGGTAAATATTATATCAACTGTATGTTGTATGTATTTCCAAATTATAATTGCTTAGAATTATTTAGGCCTAGATGAATCCTACATCTACTTCTGAAGCTTTTACTCAGTTTATATATTTATACATACATTTCATTCATGAATGGAGCCGAGCTTCTGTTAAGTATATCTGCAAATGTATGAATATATGTTTGATATATAATAAAACCAAGCATATTTATATTGATATTCAAATTGTTGATTTTTTTTTCTAGTGATGACCCTGTCCCCATTTGTCAATTTTCATTTGCCATGTTTTTGTATGATTTTTCACATTTTGTCCCATTTTTAGTCATTTTAATGAAACTTTTTACTCTTTGCCATCACCATTGACTAATGTTGACTGGTTCATGACAAATCAATGATGATATTATTTTATGCCCTTACATACTACTGCAGTCAACACACAATTGAAACAATGTTATCATATTAAAAAAGAAAAACAGTTTATTGGAACTTACAAATCCTCGGTTTCTTCATAAACAAGGAAAACACAAAATGTTGTAATGGCTGAAAATAGGTTCCTACATTACATAATGCAACAATTACTCCTTACACTGTTAGCTGTAATTCTTGTAACATACATACAGGCTGTCAAAATTATCCAAAATTAGCTTTGTTGTTTATTGTTCATACTGTTTATAGCTGAAATGGATAGAAAGTACATTGCTAATAACTCCTTGACCACTATGGAAGCTGTCACACAAATGGGTACTTACAGTGGCATCTCGTTAACACGAACCCTCTTTACATGAAGTTCCTGATAACAAAGACATATGTTTTACATTCCCAAGCATACATTTCACATGTTATTAGAACTAGATAACACAAACTCCTGATAACAAGAAGTAAAATTTGAATTCCGCACAACTTTGTGTTAATGAGTTTCCACTGTATCATTATCATGATTATGGGGCAGTCTGGAGCAGTAACCAACATCTTACCCTAGTCCTTTCTTTATAGCTTTACCATGTGATTGAATACAGAATACGTCATAAATTTTGGGGAATAAGGCAAGATCCATGTTACTGGGCTATTCCATATCAAAATCCATACACCCCCTATGGAAGACATTATCTCCCACACAGGGGGTGTGGAGTCACCCATTCAGGTAACCCCATTTGAAATTCACACTCCTTTTGTAGAAGATTAAGGTCATGCTTTCCACAGGGGGTGTAGGAATTTCAACTGGAATATCCCATTACAAGCCTGGAGCTGCAAATATAAAGTACAAACGTGATGAATAATGCACCCAGGCGGCGGATGACATGATAGAGCCGGCAACTTGTGAAACCGCCCGGCCGTATGGCATTTTCCAATATACTCGGTTAGTTTTGTGGGGTTCATTATCGAACCCCAACGGTTTTGGCTTGTATTTATATTATTTATCAACATAGGCCTATTTGTTTGTGATATTTCAAGCATTTTAAAATTTCAAAATAATCCCATTCAATTACACGGTTGACGGTGAAAATTTACTGAATTTAGAGAATGCAATGCGGCCACCACCTGAATGCACCATATCACATAAGGTTTGGAATGCATGATAGTACAAGGATATTTTTCAGCAAGGTTCTTCAGCAGGCTGCTGACTTGGAGCTGCTTATGGCTTAAACACTGAAGTGGGTGATTGGCTAATTGAATCATGTTATCAGCACTTCATTTGCTGGTCAAGCTGCGTAGCATCGTGTGACCTAGTTCTTTTTATGTGATAATCAGAAAGAGCAGACGGACACCGCTGAAGGAATTTGCTGAATACTATAAGCTCATCTGATAGTCCAGGACAAAGCAATTATGTGAACAGTCTAACACAGCAATAACATGGCAACATGCCTTACATTAGGACATAATACATGTATTAATGTTAACTATCTATCAACTGCTTGGAGTGCAAAAAGGTTATGTGCTTTTTAATTCGCTGTCGTTGTGCACATTAGTAACCATTGGTTACTGTTCAAGCCTAGGCTCATACACCTGTTCTGAATTATGATATGCCATAGGCTTTGTGTTGTGATCATTTCGATCAGTGGTCCGTAACAAATAAAGCGTGAGCCAATTGACCTAGCAACGGTCATATTCTAACGTGCATTATATACCTCATATATAGATTCCTGTCATCTGATTGGTTGAAAGTGCAGTCATTGAATTAACTACGCCCGCAAAATGAACTATGGACCGGTCCATGGAAATGATCTATGGACCGGTCACGCAAGCGCCACGATCAAACTGCGCGCGCTTTTTCCCAGCGTAAAAATGATATTACGCACGCGTTAATGTTTTCACGCGTTATAATTACGCAGAAATCGCAGATTGTAATCTGTGTGCCGTTCGCATTGAAACTATTCATTTCTCTTCCCAAAATCGATGCTTTTAACCAAACAGATGACAAGAATCTTAAGATTTGGTATATAAAACAAATATTGACTGCTTTTTATTAGGGGCATGGTTAAATTATAGACCAGCGGTGATCTCAAAACCATGACTATGCCCCTCGGCCACGCCTCGGGCATAGTCATGGTTTTGAGATCACCTTGGGCCTATAATTTTAACCATGCCCCTCATAGCAGTCAATATTTGTATACTACGCCAGTGAATATGATTTTCAAATCAGTCTCTTGTACATGTACATTGGTCTAGCATTGTAATGTGCGAAGCCAAGTGTATTGGAAATGTCCTATGAGTCTGTACTGTGATCAGGTTTATAAGTAACATCACTAACTACAATGCTCTGTATATGAGACTGATCTGAAAAAGCACTTGATTTCTTTGTCCTCCAAGAATCTGAGAATCAGTTTTTGCAAATTTAGTTTGGAGAATCAAAATTGGATTCTCTTGAAATCCATGTCTATTCCAAATGCATACGGGCTCATATTGAAATTCCCTTACACAGGAGGGTGTGCGCCATCCTGCAGCTTTCCTGTGCTAGCCTTCTTTTGTTAAAATCCTGGGTGTATCACTGATGCATATAATCCATCCGTTTTATGACCAAGCTTTCCTGAGGCGTGCGCTTAGCGAGGGGAATCCTGCCTTCTTTCTGTGTGAAAACGTGGTAGGGTATTTCAATATGAGCCCTGAGTTCACTTGATTCTTGCAAAATGATTCATGAGAATCAATTTTGATTCATGCAAAGTTCAACAAAATTGCACCCATTTCTGTATCTTTATTATTTCACACCTGACTGAATTTGACAGTCACTTAAATCACTTTCTTTGGCAATCCTTATAAAAAAACATTTGAATTTTACACATGACCAAAGGTAATACTATTAAACTACATGTAGAAAGTAGAAAGCTAAATAAACAAATTCTGAAAAAAAAAGCCCTTATGAAACAAAACATGATTAAAATTTATATTTGAGAGTAGCTAACTCTGAAAACAAAAGAAAACACGATTTACATTTTAAGTCTTAAGAATGCAACCTGTGATGGTTCTAAATCACTAACCTTCCCGACTTACTGTTCAGGCTTGTACATATACTTCACTGCACAGCAGTACAATGCTGCTTTGCAGCTGTGTAAATTATTACAGTATTTTGTTGCAGTACATTCAATTTGTAAACAATCTGAATCTGATGTGCTGTATTGTAGTACTGTTCTGCACTATACTTGAGTGAATCACTGAACTGCAGTGATTCACATTGCCACATAAACATTGCAGAAACATTACTGTCATATCAGGGCACTCTGCCTCACAATCGGAGGATTTTCAAAATGAAGTTGTGCACGTCTGTTAGGGATCAGTGCGTGTGAAAAATTGACACTTCTTTGGTTGAAATTTTTCCGATGTTGCAGCAGCTGCATTGAGGTGCAATACCGCCTGCTATGACCTGGTTTGATCTGCAGTACCCTGGTAATTGTTGAGATTATTGCACCTGAAGTGACAAAATGTAACAGCTAATTTACTGCAAAGCAACGCAATTGCAGTGAAGTATGAATGCGCATGTCTTAAATTATACAGTGTATTGTGACTAATGGAAGCTCCCTCCAACTGCTTGTTTTATTCCATGAAAATATTGTGTTAAGTATTGCAACTGCTTTAAATATAACCTGAAAATAAGACACATAGTTGCAATTACAACATTTTTGTAGAAGTTTTCATCTGAATAAAGCATTTTTTGATCCATCACAATGGAGTATGTCTGAAAGTGTGTTAATGAGGGAAAGGTAGCTCCAAGTTCTACCCATATTTCATAACCAGTCCAAGGGGCATCTATAAGGAATAATACAATATGTCCAAATAAAATTTAAGAGAAGTGAGGCCAATTAGTTCTTGTATGAATTATTTTTAACTCAACTAAAAACTTAACTTGGACACGGACATGGCCACATTTTTTTCAAAAAACATTTTTTCTGTTGTCAATGTTGAAAGAACAAGATTTAAATGCAAGATATACTCTTTGAGATGGAGCAGATGTTTTTACATGCTGAAAACTAATGGCACCACAAGTGATCACTAATTTAACAATTTGAAGTATAAGCATCCATCACATGAAAACTGGACAAGATTGTAGAAGGTCTAGCATACATGTGCATTATTTCATTTTTCACTGTGACTATAACTGTGACAAGATGGATTAATCTGACACATCACATTACATATCATAAAAGACCATGCAAGAATGCATACAGGCCTCAAAATTCAGGGAGGCCACAAAGACCAGGGCCTCAGTTACCCTTATTTAGTCTTGGTGTCCCTTATAAAATGAATTTTTGAGGCCTAATTACATTACACTTCTATCGTTACCATATTGAGATGAATACCAACACTGAAATGATAACTTGTGACCTGTTCCCATGAAATGAGCGTAAAGTCGCAAGTTAGAAGTTTTGAGACGTTCCAACTGCTGAGTTGCTGTTCTTTCTTTGAATTACGCGAGTCATTGGTATGTCCTTTGTGAATGGTGACATAATATGCTGTACTCTGTATTCAATTCTGTTCCCATTCACATATCACTTCCAATACAGGTTTCTTCAAACAAAGAACAGCATTTCGTGGAAGCCATTTACATTTAATCACTAGTTTCCATGCGACTTGATGAAGCAAATTTAGGACAATGAAACAAAAATTGATTTAAATTATGGGCACATTTCCCTTTCAAATTTTTATGTTCTTGCTTAAAAATTTGAGACATTTAAAGTTTGTGAGTGGAAAGGTAAAAAAAAGTGTTTATTTTCTGCAGGCCTTACATATTCGTTTTCGTGAGCAATTTACCGCATTTCATTTTTTTATTTGAAAGAACCAGAAAAAATTAGTGAACACTTTCTTTTTACATGTTTACTTGAAGTTCGATGTTTTGTGCCGTTGCGACAAGCATTGACAGGAAAAACAACTATTGGACAAAGCTTATCGTTTGAATTGAAAATCACAGTTGAGAAGCGGATCTCTCAGCCGAGAACTAAGACTTCCTGCAGAGAAACAAAACCGCAATCCATACACCCCCTATGGAGGACATTCTTAATCTGCCACACAGGATGTGTGAATTTCAAGTGGTGCTACCTGAATGGGTGAATCTATTTGAAATTCACACCCCTGTGTGGGAAATTAAGGACATGTCTACCATAGGGGGTGTATGGATTTAAACTGGAAAAGCCAAATATACTGCCTGTTAGTGTGAAATACCAAATTATATAAGTATGGATAGTATAAATGTCAACATTGTCCTGACTTGCTCCATCACGTCACATGTCCTCAACAGCACACACTAGTTTGCTTGATAACCAAACCTTCTTTCCTTTTGAATTTAATTAAAGGCCCTTTCAGTGATTTCACAGGAACATTAAAAAAAATGGAAATTTGTCAGAGTTGCTTAGAAATAAAGAATAAGTCTACAGAATTTCATTAAACCACTTTTCCCTGAATACATCGACAAATTAGTCAAAAAGCAGAGGTTTTAGAAAGGTTTTCTACTTCAACTCAGATCGACTCGAGAAAATCGAGATTTTCGTACAGTGCGCCACTAATCGACTGGAAAAACTTCCTAGTCCAGTGTTTCTAACACGGGGAAGTAGAGTCTAAATTGATTTAAAACAGCGCTTAATTTTTGTAGTAGAAAACAAAATAAGCAATTTAAGGTCACCGAGGCAAACTAACGGTCAATTCAAATATGAAAAACAGTTAAAATTGTGTATTTTGTTTAAAATAGTAGCTACTGATGTAATAAGTAGTAGAAACAATACATAACGTGGAGAGTGAGCTTCTTTCGATCTCGAGTCGGACTTTTGTACTGTCAGTATCAAAAGACCAGAATCATGCAAAAGCTTTATTTTGTCTAAAATACACGCTTTCGACCGAACCACTAGCAGGCTATGTTAGCACATCTATGCCAATTACAAAGGTAACAAAATCTGAATTTTGATGATTTTTACGATCGTCCGGATGAGCAAATCACTGAATGGGCCTTTAAGTGCATGGTGGCAGCATTGTAGTAGCGGTGGTTTAGTGGTGGGTGAACGGTGAGTGAGTGGTAAAAGTGAGTGGACAAGTGGCATGACCCACGGCAACTCACTGTGGCTACAACAACCCTGACCAGACTTACTACATTCTCAAGTACAGTACAGAACATAATGTGTCACAGAACAGACATCTTCTCTTAGATAATATAAATAGAACACTAATTTTTCTCAACAATTGAAGGCATGAACTAGAGAAAACACAAGATAATAATTTAATGAAGGAATCCAGGGTATAAAGCTTTCATCTTCTGCTAACCTATACCCTACACAACAAAGATCAGGTTCAAAGAATTTCTCAAATGCCGACATTAACAAACATATTTTCTTGAACTAAATCTGAAATGGGCTATTATTCCAATTGAAAGCCATACACCCCCTATGGAAGACATGATCTTCCACACAAGGCATGTATATTTCAAATGGGGGCTACCTGAATGGATGACTCCATTTGAAATCTACACCCCTTGCGTGGGAGATAAAGGTTATGTCTTCCATTGGGGCTGTATGGATTTCAGCTGTAATAACCAAATTTAAATATGCAGCTTCAACTTGTGTTACATGCTAACTGCAAAACACAGTAGCACAAACTGGATATAAGCCAAAAAAAATTGCTGATGTTCAAGAAAATGTGTTCTAATTGATTCACATCATTTTGTATGTGATTCACATCTGTTAACACAACAAAAGGTAGTAAGTTTCCAAGAGTTCTGAAATATTTTGTTATCATCATACTAGTGACGGAACCAGGAATTTTAGGGGGCAAAAATTGCCAAAATTTCCCTAAAATTTGGCATTTTTGGCCTAAAAAGTAGGAATTTAATACATTTTGTATTTTGACTGAGGGCATTTGGAGGTGCATATTCCCCCATGCCCCTCCCCCTCCCTCCCTTGGTACCGCCACTGCATCCTACCAACCCTGAAATACTACCCTAACACAAAATATATAAATTTGAAAACATGATTCTCATAAGAATCCACCATTTTCTCTCATTGTCCATGATAAATGGTTTGGCTGGTTTCTATTCAAAGTTTTCAAACTGATTCCACCGGTATAAAAAACATTGTGAGGCCGGAACCACAGTTTGTTTGACACATAATCCAGTAAGTCTCTTATGGTGTTAAGATGCGGCCTGCTTTCTCAGTTGATCATAGATTTTTTCCTTGATCCAGTCTTTGTTGTATGGGGCATAGGTTTTTGTGTTTTTCTGCAGTCTGCAAAATAAAAAAAATGCCAGTACTTAACAAAAAGGTCACATTTACATTACATGATGAAAGGATGATCAAAATGTATATGTCGAGCTGAGATAAGAAAACCCTGTTCTACAAGCCTGGATGACCCAGATTTTGCATTTTCAGATTTGTTTGGTATTAAATTAAAAGCAACCCTTTTTTTTTGTCGAAGTAGATTGATTTCAACTGAATGTTTTTTAAACAAATTCAGCAAAATTCAACAAAAATTTTCAGCTTTTTGTGATTTTTAAATTTTAGTGTCATTTAGCCTCTTCCCGATACAAAAAAATCCTGACCGACCAATCCTACTTCGTAAGTCTATCTGCCCATAGAACAGGTTTGTTTTTTCGTTACCTTATAGATAAGATAAGGTAAATAACAGTACTGCTCCATTGATCAATAAATCACATGCCATGAAGCATGCGTCATCCAAATGCTCTATAAAAGTTATTGTGACGTAATCTGGTGATACTAATTTTGCTAGGAATGTGTGTTCAACGTGTGTAGGTAGTTACAAGATCATCTGATTTTGTAATTGCCAATTTACCACTACTGTATCACTGATGTACTTTATCTTTGCCCTACATGTACTCAGTGGTAATTAGCCTAAGTACAATCAAAATTGGGCTCTTCCAGTTGAAATCCATACACCCCCAATAGAAGACATGACCTTAATTTCCCACACAGGTGTGTATATTTCAAATGGAGTCACACATTCATGTAACCCTAAACTCACACTATGTGGAAGATCAAGGTCATGTCTTCCATAGGGGGTGTATGAATTTCAACTCGAATAACCCATTCAGGTCCATTCCAAATATCCTACCTCCTGGTCCCACACTACATGAAATCTAATGACGTATAAATTAACTGACTTTTGTACTAAACTGTTTCTATCCCAAATAACACATAACAAAACCAATCTACACTATAGGAATACTTTAATGATTATCCATATTTACAAAGCAGAGGCAAAGAAATATTCCAGACACTGTATATAATGACTTATTCAATGTATGTACACCATCCAGTACTGATCATGAGCTTGATGAATTATATCTGTGATGCCATCTACTTGTTGGGAAACTCTATCTTGTTCAAGCTTATAATTGCATTAAGACACTATTCTAAATACACATAATACATCAAAACAAGAATGTCCTCAATAATTGATTGGTCATTAGTCTGAGCAGGGTTAATTAAAAGCAATAAAGTTGATTTTAAACTTTAGAGACATGAACTGCAGTATGATACCACACTTAGAGTGTAAAACGAAATCAGAATGATCAAGAAATTAATAACTGAATGAAATTTAGTGTAATTTAAAAGGTGCAGCTTCAATTACTCTAAAAGGATTCATTTGAATGTGCGTCAGCCATGCACAAATTGAAAAGACTGCAATCAATGTCTTTGAGTCTAATCAATCAACGACACGCGCTGACAGCCACTTACTGCAGGTGAGTGGAACATGTGAGGCTATGCAATACCATGGTGCATTTCTTAAATTGCATAAAATTTTACACCAGTATGGTATCATTCTGATTTTGTTTTACACAAGTGCGCAGTGGTATTGCAATTCTCTGTGCTCCATTTTAACGTGCAAACAAGTGGACACTTTCGAGCTATTCCAGTTGAAATCCATACACATCCTATGGAAGACATGATCTCAATCACCCACACAAGAATGGAGTCCCCTATTCAGGTAACCCCATTTGAAATTCACACTCCCTGAGATTAAGGTCATATCATCCACAGGGGGTGTAAGGATTTCAACAATAGCCCATTTTAGATTACAATTGTATCACGTTTAATACATCATGTCTACATATTTTATGTTTTGTACGTCTGTCTGTTTATAATCTGTGCACAATACCACATTATCAACACATGATATACAAAACGGGTAGTCAATGTAATTTAAATTTAATAAGGCAAATGATGACAGATATTAAGATCAAGTATTCAATATAGGTTTCCCCTTTTAAGATTTTCAGTCAGCGGATACTGGAATATTTGTAATCCATATGAGTCTCACTCTCTGCAGCATGGCAAATGAGACCAATCGAGTCATTCTTTCCATTTAAAATCCATATACCCCCTGTGGAAAATTTCACTGCCATCTCAATTTCATTCCCGCTGCAATTGAGCAAATTGATAAAATCCAGCTGAATTTTGCACAATTTGGCCTAAAATTACACAATTTTGTTTGGAATTTTAAAATCGTCCACACATTTTTACTTATTACGGATGAAAAATGATTGGATCTAAAACGGAATGATTGAAACTGTTGAATTTGGTTGGCCATCCAAATCTTCCACAGTGGGGGGGATGTGATTGTCAAATGGAACAGCCCATCAGTGTACAATTGATTTTCATTATCGAGTAGTATCTTTGCCTGTGACAGGTGTTGACACTCCAATCATAATTGGACTTGCTGAGATCGATGAATATTCATGTTGCACACAAGCAATTCATCCAATCATAATTGGACTTGCTGACATCTAAATGTATGAATATTCATGTTGCACACAATGAAATACAAGCAATTCAGTTTGCCTCATCATGTCCATTATTCTCTCTCTCCACTCTCTCCATATTTTCATAATCTCATATTTTCACAAAGTTTTTGGTCACTCCTGGCCATGCACGTGTTCAGTTTGATCACAGCCATTTGTCGCTATGACGATGCCTGTTTCCTAAGATTGACATAAATTTTCTCCTTAATCCAATCTTTGTTGAAGGGGGAGTATGTTTCCGTTTTGGGCTGATATCTGTGGGAACATAAATTTACATTTATTATGCATAGTGCACACTCAGGATGATAATCACAACTGTAATTTCAAATTATTACACTTACTTTTTAAAGAAATTTTTTGCAATTTTATTTTATGTTAAAAAGCCCCGGGGTACTCAAGTTTGGTTTTGGTAGGGACGTGCCGCTGAGATTTTGGAAGTAGACCCATAAATATACCAATTTTTCAAGAAATTTGGACCCATTGATATAGGCCCTACCAAAAGTCAAAATTTTCGGCCAAATTTACCCACAAATTGTCTTAGTTTTTACAAATTTTGGGAAAATTTTGGGAAAATTTTGAAAATTTTGGCTAGATTAAGGAAAAATTGGGCTGTTTTCCAAAAATTTGAGAAAATTGTGAAAAAAGGACCCATTCAAAGGGGTCATTGATATACCAGAAGGCTGAAAATGCTACCCATGTTTGCGGCACGTCCCCGTATGGTCATTTGTACTGAGTACCCCCCCTCCCCCGGGTAAAAAGCCCTCTAGGATGAAGCACTTTCTTAGTTCTTTTACCAATCACCTTGTCACTGCATCCCAGAATACTTGTGTGATATTTGACCTTTTTCAGCCAAACCAAACCACGACATATCTTTTATACAACACACATGCGCTAGGAAAGGATTATAATGTTCTTTCATATGCAAATAACCAATTTCACACTCTAATGGATTTGTGCATCTATCAGGTCTTTTTCCTTTGAACGACCTGACTGGTTCCCATTTTTCATTTCAAATTTCATGACCCAATTTTGTTTTACTTTCATAAGCTTGAATTTTGAATACATGATAACCCAGTTACCCATAAATACCATCCAAAACAGAAGAGCCTCGGGTGATATTGCTGCTGTAAACTTGCATGCATCAGGAACCAGTTTTACAGTCTTTTGTAAAAGCATAGTGCATTGTGGTGATATGGTGATAATTATCTGCTTTAACCAAACTCCAAATAGAGCAGAATTCTGATGCTAATCTTTAGATATTACCAATTCAATTCAGAACATATTTTTCCATGATGATCAACACCAAAATGACCTTACAATCTTTGCAAGTTTGCAGTTGCTACTTGAAGTCCAGGTACCTATGTAGTAGTTTATCCAAACAGTACAAATCTGACCTATTCTCAACATTTTTTTCTGATGCGGACCAAAAATGAACAGTCGTAAGGAACACTTTTTTATGTTAAACTTTTAAGCCTGAAAAAAATCCAGTTTGGGGATTAAATCCACCTTTTGCATGAAATCCACCTTTTGCATGAAAGCAAATTAATTTGGGAAAAAGGTACCCATTTTTTGGACTGCCTTAATCTCTCCTCACCATTTGTGGTACCCATAGAGGGAAATTTGTACTAATAACCCATTATCTTGATTATATGGAAAGCAACCACGGGTGGCATCAGGGATAGCTTTTGTGCATCGTTCGGATGACTGATATACATTTAGTCTATCTAAACTAAGACCACTAATTGCTCACTAATTGATAATAGCCGCTCCTGGTCAGATTCACAGCTGGGTATAATCCCTGGCACATGCATGTGTAAATCAAGTGTCACTAATCACCCTCTCACTGGTCACTTTAGCATCTTGCCTTGTTTTGCTGTTAAGGCCAAAAAAAAGTTTGTCTCAAAGCTTCGGCAGCATCATTTGATTTCATTTTTCCCTAAAAAATACCAAGTCGGGAATTTTAAAAAAAAATCGCATTTCGCATTTGTTTTCAAACCACTCGTGAGCTTTGAGACAAACCTTTATATTTTTTGGCCTAATTTTGGTCAGTGTTTCAAAGGGGATTTGTGGTAGCAGTATTCACACTTCTGTAATTGAGCAGATTATTTTTCCTGTTTAGATAGACTGAATAAGGTATATGTTCCTGGAATTTCTAGCCCTGATTGATTGATGATGAAACTTGAAACATTACTTACACTAAGCAGCTGAGATCTTCCAAGTTGTCTATGAACTGAAACAGCTGACTGATATCATATGTAATGGATGGACTGTGTGGATGTAATCTCTTCAAATGCTCCTCAAAAATCTTGCACACACCTGAAGCAACAGACAGGGAGAAAAATGAAAACTTCATACATGTATGTATGAATAAACACCCCCATTTTGAAAATAACCCCCACGGCATTTAATAGAGTAAATAATAAGGTAGGTGATCGATCCAGATTGAATTATGTATAATTCTGTCTTGAATGTCCAGGGGTAGAATTCTGTTCCACCTGGCAAGAATCAACTGTTCTGGCAACACCATTTTACAAAAATCTTCAGACCCCCCCCCCCCCATTTACTTTGTGTGTAGGCTCAAAATCTCTAGATACACACAAATTCAGTTCAGGAGAATCTCTGCCACAATGGATTCTCGCCAAATTTCTGAGCCTGATATCCGAAGTGCATTGCTGGAATATGAAAATAAAGCATTGCAATAAAATATCCTTGACCTTTGAAGATCACTTGTCAGGATAACCGAGATATCCAGAAAATGGGTCGGATAAGTGAGGTTGGCTGTAAAAGTGTAATAGGTTATTCCCGTTGAAATTTTCCACACAAAGAGTGTGAATATACAAATATTAACTATCTATGAGTGTGATGGTAAAAATATAATCACGAGGTGAAATATGGATTGTTCCATTCCATGAGCCAGAACGGCGAGTGGAATGGAACAATACATCTTTCACAGAGTGATTATATTTCGACCATTACACAAATTTAAGACAGTTAATATTTGTTTTATATCACTCGCACATAAATTCTATTACTACAATACTCTTTAAGGTAGGAAATACAGTTTTTCATCAACATAACAGATCATAACACCATGTTTTGCTGTGATATACTTCACATTTTGGGGTCCACCCCATAAGTAAATTGGCGAGTCTAAGAGTCAGCGCACTACGGCGCAGCACTATGATGGTAAAAACTATCACACAGAGAGGCTGATGGTAAAAATGATAAATGGTAATCAACCAATGAACTGTCTAGAATTTATGTATGAGTGATATAATTTCAAATGGCATTACCTGCATAGGTGACTCCATTTGAAATCTGCACCCCCTGTGTGAGAGATTAACATCATGTATTCCATAGGGGGTAATATGGATTTCAACTGGAATAACCCAATGTGACATGACTTACCATCCATACATGCTACTACTGTCTCATAGTCTGAGTAGGTTCTTGTTTCTGGTTGGCCAGGTTGAATCAGTAAGATTGAATGTGCCTGCAACAGGAAACAATCAAACAGAAAGAAGTAGGATTAAATTGGGGCAAAATTGTATGCCAGCACACAACTACCATTTATAGTGCTGAGCCATTTGCGTGCACGCCATTCTATATCAATACAATTGATTGTCAAATTTTGCGGGTAAATTTTGGTCCAAAAAATTCCTGCACTTCTTTGGCTGACTTGAATTTGGCAAGTCACATGGTTTCTTATCAGGTTCGAATTCGGCTGTATCGCATAGCAGTTTGCTCCACATTTTGAAGTAACTGCTATCCAATTTTGCATTTGTATAGCACTTTTTATAGTGCTTTAGTTTATGGAAGTATCCTAATTATGATGAATTAGCCAAAAACTGCTACACAAAATTTTTAAACGAATTCGAACCCTGTTTCTTATCTCAATGAAAATAATAATAACTTCTGTTTCCGTTGCTTATTTGATTAAATAACATTATTCATTCAAAATTCACGGAATATTTTATCTAAAATCAGCTGTATTTTGAGGATTGTTCCCATTTTCTCACATTTTTTTATGCATTAATGTATACCCTTCAAGAAACGTAAATTTGCTGAAGTCTACAATGTAGGCTACGAATTTGCCCATCAATAAGCTTCACATTCGAGGCTAGAGACCATTGCATTCTAAATCTAGTCGAATTCACAGAAGCACAAGACCATGTACAGCAATGGAATTCACAAGTAAACAGCCGATCACAACGGGCTATTGCATCAAAAATATATGTTGCTAAAATTGCACTTGATTTTGGACTGATCAAAAATAGACAATCTTTGAACTTACCAAAATAACTTTCATCCAAATTTCAAAGTTAACAGAATAAATAATACCTGTTGCAAAAATGTGAACGCTGACTAGCCTTAGAACTCTGGCCATAGTAACTGTTTTTACTTCTACTAAGGCCAGAGGCACTTTACATTTAAAAACTCGTAGAGCCTGCTTGACCGCTCCAGTACAATTGTTGAAAGCAGGTCAATGATTGATCGAACCAAATGTGTGTCAGATAGCTAATAAAACCCACTTTAGAACACACAAAAGCGACAAGTATAGACCGACGCCCTCAGTTGGTCAAGATGTTCACTAACAAGCATAACACACATAAGGATTAAGTCTCGCAGGAGTAACTCATGAGTATAAACTCAGCATTACACAATGACTGATCAATTTACATAGGCACAAAAGGCTGTGTTCATGTACTGTTACTCAGCCAATTATGGCAGAGTAGGGCCCGGAAATTACCCAGATGTCCTACATGTATCTTCACAACGTCAACGTTTATTTTCTCTACCAGCACAGAGATACGAACAGCAAGCTTCGAATGCTGACCAACCTAAAAAGGTCTAGCATCGAACTCATGTGTATATTTAAAACTAGAGTTCTTGAGTAAGAGTAAACAGTAAATGCACCAAGATTTTTCAGAAATCAGATCATGTTGTACAAAATTCCATTGATGAACCAAAAAAAATCAGGTCATATCAGCCTCAGTACACCTGGAATAGTAAGAAATCGGGTATTATAACGTCAAGGACATGAAGGATGGCCTGGATTATGAACTTCAGTTTACCACATGTTTGAATGGGAATTGTATTGCGCTCTTTCCACATGTTGTAGAGCACATTTCTTGATTATTTTGACAAATTGACGTCGAATGTTCTATATTATTTGGCAATATTGTCTTTTGCCAGTAGTACGTTCGAAGTTGTATCTTTGTGTTTTTGATCGCAAAGATCAGATATTTTTATAACCGATTCGAATTTGGCAGAACTTTGATGATAATTTTGCCTTTTTGGACACTAAAATGCATTCGATCCTTAATTTTGTTTCATCCGAGTCTTAAATTACCAAGCACAATAAGGTGGGTACCAATTTTATACCGAGGAGTATGACCAAATTTTGAAGAAATTGTTCAAATATCTGACCTGCGCAAATCGACATCATTAAGTGTGTATTTCCCACAGACAGACAAAATGGTGTGAGCCAGTCTATAATACTGGCAAGCGAGTCTAATGTCAAGGATGTGTCCATGTCAATTTGTCATGTTTGTCAATTCATCAACCACGTCACCAGATTAGAACTCACAAGTTTGCATAAAATATATCATGATATTCATGTATTGTTAAATTGTATTTTGTACACGACTGAACCAAAATCATGGAATGCCTTTCCCTGCAGTCTACATACATGTAGACGTTCGCTTTTCGTATCTCTTTCCTTGTTGAAAAGGTATAACGTTGTGAAGATAGTCCTGAACATCCGGGACCTACTCTGCCATGTTTGGCCGAGTAACGGTACATGAACACGGTCTTTTGTGCCCATGTAAATTAGTCATAGTGTAAAGCTGCGTTTATACCCACGGGTTTATACTCATCATCAGACTGAATGTCGTTTACAACTGCACAAGTCATGTGTGTAATTTTAGAGCACGTTGACCGACAGAGGGTGTCAATATAGGCCTACATGCTCAGCATGCAAATACGACGGCGATTTAGTACACTGATCATGCGTGCGATTCAGGTTTCTGCAAAAGGGATTGAGTATAAATGCATCTTTAGAAATGACCGGCGATTGTGTGTTCTCAAGTGGGTTTTATCATGTTTATTATAGCTAAAATAATAGTTCCTCGATCATGAGAGCTCAATAGGCACGCAATGACAATTACGTCGGCGTACAACACAAGCTTTGTGTAGCGCTGCATTTCCTGTGCGTGCACAATCGATCGCGCTATTGTGTCATTCCACTAAACTTGCGACATTACGCAGTGCAAGCAGTACATTCATACTCTCATGAAATTATTATTTTAGCTATAGTGACCTGGCACACATTTGTATTGGTTCGATCAAGCATTGAAATCAATGGTTTCATTTTTTGTACTGGATCGTTCAAGCATGCTCAACAAATTTTTCAATGTAAGTGCCTCTGGCCCTAGGTAAGTAAAAACGGATACTATGGACTGAGTTCTAGGGGCGGGCTACTGCAGTCCAAAAATGCAAAATGAACTCTTGCAGAATTCTGCACCTTTTTCTTGCCATGCTTGCGAAGGTGCAGAATTCGTGTCACGAATTAATTTATCATGATTTATACAGTAAAAAAACACAGAATAATCAACTACAACTATGGAGGTACCATGGGCAACAGAAACAATCGCCCAACATTAATGAATAGACCATTTCGACATCAACTTTACAAGAAAAATTGCAATTTCACTTAAACGAGACCTATGCGGTTTCTGGATAGTAAAAATAAAATTGAAAAAAAAACATGTATACATGTAATACAATTTCGAGAAAATGAGCTACAAAATGCAGTCCAATTCTTTTCAAAAGCAACCAACAGGAACCTAATATATTCAGATATTACGATACACGTTTAAAAACTGCCTGTTTTACCATTTTAATGCAATATTTCAGGACTACAAGTGGGATTAAAAATACGTTCCGTGACGCTCTTGTTGTCTTGAAAAAACATGGCGTACATACACTTTTACAGCGGGGAAGGATCCTTTGCGTACATCATACACAACATCATAGAAAATGCCACACCATGCGTGCAATTTATTTAAATAGTTAGGCCTACAGATGAACAAATCACAAAAAGAAACTATAAATGGCAATCAAAAAAGAAACAAAACAAAAACATTTAAACAAAATTCATAAATAAAAAATGAAATAAATAAAATATACGAAATAAACAAAATAAATACTGTAGGCCCTAATAAACTAAATAAATAGAATAAATAAAATAAATGAAATAAATGAAATAAATGAAATAAATGAAATAAATGAAATAAATGAAATAAATGAAATAAATGAAATATTAAAATGAAATAAATTATTATAGAAAGAATTGATTATTGTCAAAAATGACCCAACTTTCCGAATTTGAGTAGTTTGTCTTGTCAGAGGGGGACTTTTAAGGCCAGAGTAATGGGAGAGAACATGAACCTTTTCGAGCATCATTATTTCTGAATTGTATGTCCAAAGTATATAAAACTAGACATTTTTGGAAAGGAAATGAGTCAAAGAAT
Source organism: Amphiura filiformis (assembly GCF_039555335.1). Lineage (NCBI taxonomy): Eukaryota > Metazoa > Echinodermata > Ophiuroidea > Amphilepidida > Amphiuridae > Amphiura > Amphiura filiformis. Next base: position 562,662 of record NW_027305527.1, read on the forward strand.
TCCATGGTGACGTCAGATTTGCTCTAAAATCTCGAGTTATTGAAAAAATCACTTTTTACCCCAATTTTTTTTTGACAACTTAGAAAAAAATCTGTTCGGAGTAAAAAAAAAAATCAGTTAGCTTTTCAAGAAGAAGAGACATGAACTTTTTTATTTTTTTGAAATTCGTCTCTTTTTTCAAAATATTGAAAAAAACATGTGGAAAAAGCAATTTTGTCACTCTATTAAGCTAAAAATTGCATATAATGGTGTATATTTTTGTTTAAAACAAATATTTTGAAAAAATGAGAAAACCTTCCCTAGGCTTTGATGTACTCTAAACGACAGTGCAAAAAGTTTACCTTTTGTTTGCATATTTTTCGAGTTATCATGTCACAAAAATCGTTCAATATTGTCAAATGTGAACTCTGAGAAATCGATGTTTTAGTAAATAAAATGTCAAAATTATGCACAAAACGTCCTTATATTTTAAAACGGTAAGACTTTCACCCTTGTAAAAGCTGTATCTGGTGCATGGTCTAAATATGCATCTTTTTGCACCAATAAATTTATAATGTCTGCTTTCAGTGCGCCAAAATTCAAAATAATTAAAAAATGGCATTTTGACTGCAAATTTTTGTTTTGTTTACACCACATTTACTGGCGTGAACATAGACATACCAACCGTTTGTCTGGGGGCGTGAACACCATACCGAATGCGCCTTGACTGCGTTTGATATACGCGCAGAATTGCGCCGCGTCACGCGACGCGAATCGCGCGCGTAATCACAATATTTCGCATTCGCACATTTCTGACTCATTATTTCCCGCCAATTTACTAAGCTGTCTTGAGCCATGTGACTTTTTAGAGTTGAAAAGAGTGAAACAAATCAAGCAAAAATACGAGTAAATATTAGAAAGTTGTATTTTATCAGTTTCAAGTGAAAGAATACATCTTAGTGTTGATAAATATCAAGAAATCTCAAATTCGGGCGTGGACGAATGTGTCTTCCATTACTCTGGCCTTAACAGAATATTGTCAAATTGAAATGGATTATTGTCAAATTGGAGATCTTGTCAATATGAATATTCACTTGTTAAAATAAAACGGAAACTATTCATTTTGATAAGATTGTCGGTTCAAAGTGATACTAAACCGAATCAATTAAGATGAACAGTATATATCATCAAAACGAATAGTAAGGGGATCACTGATAAAGATGAGCAGGGATTCTATTTACAAAATGAATAGTGCGAAATTAGAGTATCTATGGGTGGTTTATTTACTTTTAATGGCGAAATAAATGTTTTAGTTCCGAAACAGGTCAATATAATTCATTCTTTCTTTCTTTCTTTCTTTCTTTCTTTCTTTCTTTCTTTCTTTCTTTTTTTCTTTCTTTCTTTCTTTCTTTCTTTCTTTCTTTCTTTCTTTTTATTTGATTGATTGTTTTTGCCCGGTTTTTAAATTTTATATATAATTCAGAAATTTGTAGGCGTACTTAGTTATAGGAAACCACACCCACTACTAAGCACATATGGCACCTTAAAGATAAAGGCATCACAGACTTTAACATAAAATCAATTCAGCGGGCAGCAATAAAATGATGTAATCTATGCCTGTCTGAGAAATACTCATCTCTCAAAAACGCGCTGAACTCATCGCAAACTGTAGGCACAAAAAAAATTTAATAAACTCATCAATTTTAGCATCACCTGAGTAAATATCAGACGGCAACACCAGTCAATTGGCATCAATTGAACTGATTGAACTGTTTTGTATGCTTTGTAATCAATAAGTTTATTATTGTTTGTAATCAATAGTTGTTCTCCTTGTTATTGCTTGTGGTTTTGATACCAGTCGAATCATTGCCACTGAACACTCTGTGCTGGCTAGACTGCGGAACTCAGTCTTCCATGATCATGATAGTCGTCATTTATCTATTGGTCGTTATATGACTATCAGGGAGTAGTGCTGGCATGAAACTGACAGTAACTGAATAACTGATATGTAATATCAAAAACAATCTGCCTTTTTGATTATGTTAGTTTTATACATGAATATTTTTCCGAAACTCGATTTACAAAGTAATAGCGGTGGTTATATATTTGTTATTGGTGTGGCACTTCCTACAACTCGGCGAGAACAAGTCTTCAACCGTTTGAAATTTG
>NW_027305527.1:569809-586309 GCF_039555335.1 Amphiura filiformis
CTTCTGTAGCGCTATCTTTTAATAATATTACTTTTCCTATCCTCTTCTTTACGATATGTTTAAATGCTTTTTTACCTCAACTTCTTTCTTTCTTTCTTTCTTTCTTTCTTTCTTTCTTTCTTTCTTTCTTTCTTTCTTTCTTTCTTTCTTTCTTTCCATCTTTCTTTCTTTCTTTCTTTCTGAGATTTAAAATACCTCAATTGGTAGAGCGCGTACCAATTAAACGGAAAAGTTAACCGAACGGGTTCGAATACTACATGCTACCTTTTTTATTTTGATCCGATATTTTATTTTCCTTAGTATTTACTTCTACAGAATAAATTTCAGATTTACAGTTTGAAATAATATTTTACAAGTCAGTTTGATCAATACATACTCTAGCTGAATATTAGCAAATACTTAAAGGCTTATCACCAAGCCCTAGTATTTCATATTTATAAGAAGATAACATTGCAAACACATTGTAAAATATTATTTCTGATCAACAAAATCTGAAATCTATTTGTAGAAGTAAATACTAAGGAAAAATAAAATATCGGGATCAAAACAAAGGAGCATGTAGTATTCGAACTAGTGCGGTCAACTTTTAACGTTTAATTGGTACGCGCTCTACCAATTGAGCTATTTAATGTTACTTGATTTGTTTGGGATAATTTAGACCATATCAATGTACGAGTTTTACGGTATGCAGACACAATAAAGATTTTAATACTATGTCTCTATACTGTTTACTCGGCTTGCATACCGTGCATTTTTCTATTTATGTCAAGTTTTGGAATCTAATTTGTGAAGAACAGGTCTGAATACCGTGGTTCTCTATTCAATAAGCCAATTATTATTGCATAAAACAAGTGGATTAGTTTTAAACACTTTTTATTCGTTTATAATGAATCTATAGTACAAAGGTGCACGTAAAATTACAACACCTCAATAGCTCAGTGGATAAGGAGACTGACAGTTAACGGAAGGGCGTGGGTTCAATTCCGGCATTTTTTTTCCATTTTTCCAAGTATAACGCTAACGGTCGACACAATCAGTTTAAAAAGAAATCAATGTAATTTTCTTTCTTTAAATTTTGTCGACCGTGGGGAAGTTAATGAATCAAAATTCCAATTTTATTTTTACAACCCTAAATACATTGCCAACAAATATATTCGGAGTAAACCGATGAAATTATGTCTGTTTGATACGTTTCAGTTGAGTTTTCTATCACGCCGCCACGGACCATACGTACATTGAATAACTTAATATACATTATAAATCGATTAAATTTTCAGAGAGGTTCTCGTGTTGCAGCGGTAGAGGCTGTGACTTGTGAACTAAAGGTTATAATGATAGCCATGAGTTCGAATCTTCTGTAGCGCTATCTTTTAATAATATTACTTTTCCTATCCTCTTCTTTACGATATGTTTAAAAGCTTTTTTACCTCAACTTCTTTCTTTCTTTCTTTCTTTCTTTCTTTCTTTCTTTCTTTCTTTCCATCTTTCTTTCTTTCTTTCTTTCTGAGATTTAAAATACCTCAATTGGTAGAGCGCGTACCAATTAAACGGAAAAGTTAACCGAACGGGTTCGAATACAACATGCTACCTTTTTTATTTTGATCCCGATATTTTATTTTTTCCTGTATTTACTTCTACAGAATAAATTTCAGATTTTGTTGATCAAATAATATTTTACAATGTGTTTGGTCATGATGTCTTCTGCTGATAATTATGAAATACTAGGGCTTGCTGAATAAGCATGTTTTAATACTGATAACAGGCTTATTCAGCTAAGCTTAGTAGTATTATCAGCTACTTTATATGCAGAAGACAATTTGACCAAACACATTGAAAAATATTATTTTGATCAACAAAAATCTGAAATTTATTCTGTAGAAGTAAATACTAAGAAAAATAAAATATCGGGATCAAAAAAAAAGGAGCATGTAGGATTCGAACTAGTGCGGTCAACTTTTCCTGTTTAATTGGTACGCGCTCTACCTTTTGAGCTATTTAATGTTACTTGATTTGTTTGGGATAATTTAGACCATATCAATGTACGAGTTTTACGGTATGCAGACACAATAAAGATTTTAATACTATGTCTCTATACTGTTTACTCGGCTTGCATACCGTGCATTTTCTATTTATGTCAAGTTTTGGAATCTAATTTGTGAAGAACAGGTCTGAATACCGTGGTTCTCTATTCAATAAGCCAATTATTATTGCATAAAACAAGTGGATTAGTTTTAAACACTTTTTATTCGTTTATAATGAATCTATAGTACAAAGGTGCACGTAAAATTACAACACCTCAATAGCTCAGTGGATAAGGAGACTGACAGTTAACGGAAGGGCGTGGGTTCAATTCCCGGCATTTTTTTCCATTTTTCCAAGTATAACGCTAACGGTCGACACAATCAGTTTAAAAAGAAATCAATGTAATTTTCTTTCTTTAAATTTTGTCGACCGTGGGGAAGTTAATGAATCAAAATTCCAATTTTATTTTTACAACCCTAAATACATTGCCAACAAATATATTCGGAGTAAACCGATGAAATTATGTCTGTTTGATACGTTTCAGTTGAGTTTTCTAGAGGAAGGTGCGATGATGGCTTATAGCAGAATTAGCGCTATTATGCTAACAATGCTATTAGCATTTAATTAGTATGCTATCTCTATGCATTATAGTGCTAATAGCAACGCTAATGAAAAATCCGTTAAAACTGCTATTACCATACCACTTTTAGCGTTTTAGCAGTTATTAGAGCCTCATTTGCAAATATGTCAATAACGCTAATAGCAAGTAATAGCACGTCATATGTAATTGTGCTAAATCTAAAAAGTTTGTAAGTCTAGGGAAAGCGTGCTATTAGCGCTAATAGCGCTATTAGCGCTAATAGCAAATAATAGCACGTCATATGCAATTGTGCTAAATCTAAAAAGATTCTAAGTCTAGGGAAAGCGTGCTATTAGCGCTAATAGCGCTATTAGCGCTAATAGCAAATAATAGCACTTCATATGCAATTGTGCTAAATCTAAAAAGATTCTAAGTCCAGGGAAAGCGTGCTATTAGCGCTAATAGCGCTATTAGCGCTAATAGCAAATAATAGCACGTCATATGCAATTGTGCTAAATCTACAAAGTTGCTAAGTCTAGGGAAAGCGTGCTATTAGCGCTAATAGCGCTATTAGCGCTAATAGCAAATAATAGCACGTCATATGCAATTGTGCTAAATCTAAAAGATTCTAAGTCTAGGGAAAGCGTGCTATTAGCGCTAATAGCGCTATTAGCGCTAATAGCAAATAATAGCACGTCATATGCAATTGTGCTAAATCTAAAAAGATTCTAAGTCTAGGGAAAGCGTGCTATTAGCGCTAATAGCGCTATTAGCGCTAATAGCAAATAATAGCACGTCATATGCAATTGTGCTAAATCTAAAAAGATTCTAAGTCTAGGGAAAGCGTGTTATTAGCGCTAATAGCGCTAATAGCGCTATTAGCGCTAATAGCAAATAATAGCACTTCATATGCAATTGTGCTAAATCTAAAAAGATTCTAAGTCCAGGAAAGCGTGCTATTAGCGCTAATAGCGCTATTAGCGCTAATAGCAAATAATAGCACGTCATATGCAATTGTGCTAAATCTAAAAAGATTCTAAGTCTAGGGAAAGCGTGCTATTAGCGTGCTATTAGCGCTAATAGCAAATAATAGCACGTCATAAGCAATTGTGCTAAATCTAAAAAGATTCTAAGTCTAGGGAAAGCGTGCTATTAGCGCTAATAGCGCTATTAGCGCTAATAGCAAATAATAGCACGTCATATGCAATTGTGCTAAATCTAAAAAGATTCTAAGTCTAGGGAAAGCGTGTTATTAGCGCTAATAGCGCTATTAGCGCTAATAGCAATTAATAGCACGTAATATGCAATTGTGCTAAATCTAAAAAGTTTGTAAGTCTAGGGAAAGCGTGCTATTAGCGCTAATAGCGCTATTAGCGCTAATAGCAAATAATAGCACGTCATATGCAATTGTGCTAAATGTAAAAAGATTCCAAGTCTAGGGAAAGCGTGCTATTAGCGCTAATAGCGCTATTAGCGCTAATAGCAAATAATAGCACGTCATATGCAATTGTGCTAAATCTAAAAAGATTCTAAGTCTAGGGAAAGCGTGCTATTAGCGCTAATAGCGCTATTAAAGCTAATAGCAATTAATAGCACGTAATATGCAATTGTGCTAAATCTAAAAAGTTTGTAAGTCTAGGGAAAGCGTGCTATTAGCGCTAATAGCGCTATTAGCGCTAATAGCAATTAATAGCACGTCATATGCAATTGTGCTAAATGTAAAACGATTCTAAGTCTAGGGAAAGCGTGCTATTAGCGCTAATAGCGTTATTAGCGCTAATAGCAAATAATAGCACGTCATATGCAATTCTGCTAAATCTAAAAATATTCTAAGTCTAGGGAAAGCGTGCTATTAGCGCTAATAGCGCTATTAGCGCTAATAGCAAATAATAGCACGTCATGTGCAATTGTGCTAAATGTAAAAAGATTCTAAGTCTAGGGAAAGCGTGCTATTAGCGCTAATAGCGCTATTAGCGCTAATAGCAAATAATAGCACGTCATATGCAATTGTGCTAAATCTAAAAAGATTCTAAGTCTAGGGAAAGCGTGCTATTAGCGCTAATAGCGCTATTAAAGCTAATAGCAATTAATAGCACGTAATATGCAATTGTGCTAAATCTAAAAAGTTTGTAAGTCTAGGGAAAGCGTGCTATTAGCGCTAATAGCGCTATTAGCGCTAATAGCAAATAATAGCACGTCATATGCAATTGTGCTAAATCTAAAAAGTTTGTAAGTCTAGGGAAAGCGTGCTATTAGCGCTATTAGCGCTAATAGCAAATAATAGCACGTCATGTGCAATTGTGCTAAATGTAAAAAGATTCTAAGTCTAGGGACAGCGTGCTATTAGCGCTAATAGCGCTATTAGCGCTAATAGCAATTAATAGCACGTCATATGCAATTGTGCTAAATGTAAAACGATTCTAAGTCTAGGGAGAGCGTGCTATTAGCGCTAATAGCGTTATTAGCGCTAATAGCAAATAATAGCACGTCATATGCAATTCTGCTAAATCTAAAAAGATTCTAAGTCTAGGGAAAGCGTGCTATTAGCGCTAATAGCGCTATTAGCGCTAATAGCAAATAATAGCACGTCATGTGCAATTGTGCTAAATGTAAAAAGATTCTAAGTCTAGGGAAAGCGTGCTATTAGCGCTATTAGCGCTAATAGCAATTAATAGCACGTCATATGCAATTGTGCTAAATGTAAAACTATTCTAAGTCTAGGGAAAGCGTGCTATTAGCGCTAATAGCGCTATTAGCGCTAATAGCAAATAATAGCACGTCATATGCAATTCTGCTAAATCTAAAAAGATTCTAAGTCTAGGGAAAGCGTGCTATTAGTGCTAATAGCGCTATTAGCGCTAATAGCACGTCATATGCAATTGTGCTAAATGTAAAAAGATTCTAAGTCTAGGGAAAGCGTGCTATTAGCGGTAATAGCAATTAATATCACGTCATATGCAATTGTGCTAAATGTAAAACTATTCTAAGTCTAGGGAAAGCGTGCTATTAGCGCTAATAGCGGTATTAGCGCTAATAGCAAATAATAGCACGTCATATGCAATTGTGCTAAATCTAAAAAGATTCTAAGTCTAGGGAAAGCGTGCTATTAGCGCTAATAGCGCTATTAGCGCTAATAGCAATTAATAGCACGTAATATGCAATTGTGCTAAATCAAAAAAGTTTGTAAGTCTAGGGAAAGCGTGCTATTAGCGCTAATAGCAAATAATAGCACGTCATATGCAATTGTGCTAATCTAAAAAGACTCTAAGTCTAGGAAAAGCGTGCTATTAGCGCTAATAGCAAATAATAGCACGTCATATGCAATTGTGCTAAATGTAAAAAGATTCTTAGTCAAGGGACAGTGTGCTAATAGCGCTATTAGCGCTAATAGCAAACAATAGCACGTCATATGCAATTGTGCTAGGGAATTGTGCTAAGTCTAGGGAAAGCGTGCTATTAGCGCTAATACCGCTATTAGTGCTAATAGCAATTATTAGCACGTCATATGCAATTGTGCGAAATCTAAAAAAATTTTAAGTCTAGGGAAAGCGTGCTATTAGAGCTAATAGCAAATAATAGCACGTCATATGCAATTGTGCTAAATCTAAAAAGATCCTAAGTCTAGGGAAAGCGTGCTATTAGCGCTAATAGCAATTAATAGCACGTCATATGCGGCCTTGATGGTTTTTGCTGATGGTGGGGACAGCGGTCATACTAAGTTTCTTGCCCTGCGGGGCCTTTTTATATTTGAACTCACTTGGAGTGTTTAGTTGTCGTATGGGAGTCACTGGCCTCGGGCCTGCCGGCCCTGCGGCCTTGATGTTTGTTGCTGATGGCGGGGACAGCGGTCATACTAAGTTTCTTGCCCTGCGGGGCCCTTTTATATTTGAACTCACTTGGAGTGTTTAGTTGTCGTATGGGAGTCTCTGGCCTCGGGCCTGCCGGCCCTGCGGCCTTGATGTTTTTTGTTGATGGTGGGGACAGCGGTCACACTAGCTTTGTTGCCCTGCGGGGCCCTTTTATATTGGAACTCACTTGGAGTGTTTAGTTGTCGTATGGGAGTCACCGGCCTCGGGCCTGCCGGCCCTGCGGCCTTGATGTTTTTTGTTGATGGTGGGGACAGAGGTCTCACTAGCTTTGTTGCCCTGCGGGGCCCATTTATATTGGAACTCACTTGGGAGTGTTTAGTTGTCGTATGGGAGTCTCCGGCCTCAGGCCTGCCGGCCCTGCGGCCTTGATGTTTTTTGTTGATGGTGGGGACAGTGGTCACACAAGCCTTGTTGCCCTGCGTGGCCCCTTTATATTGGAACTCACTTGGAGTGTTAAGTTGTCGTATGGGGGTCTCCGGCCTCAGGCCTGCCGGCCCTGCGGCCCTAATATTTTTGTTGATGGTGGGGACAGCGGTAACACTAGCTTTCTTGCCCTGCGGGGCCCTTTTATATTGGAACTCACTTGGAGTGTTTAGCTGTCGTATGGGAGTCACCGGCCTCGGGCCTGCCGGCCCTGCAGCCTTGATGTTTGTTGATGATGGTGGGGACAGCGGACACACTAAGTTTTTGCCCTGCGGGGCCCTTTTTATATTTGAACTCACTTGCAGTGTTTAGTTGTCGTATGGGAGTCTCCGGCTCTCGGGCCTGCCGGCCCTGCGGCCTTGATGTTTTTTGTTGATGGTGGGGACAGAGGTCTCACTAGCTTTCTTGCCCTGCGGGCCCTTTTATATTGGAACTCACTTGGAGTGTTTAGTTGTCGTATGGGAGTCACCGGCCTCGCGCCTGCCGGCCCTGCGGCCTTGATGTTTGTTGCTGATGGTGGGGACAGCGGCCACACTAAGTTTTTTTGCCCTGCGGGGCCCTTTTATATTTGAACTCACTTGGAGTGTTTAGTTGTCGTATGGGAGTCACCGGCCTCGGGCCTGCCGGCCCTGCGGCCTTGATGTTTTTTGTTGATGGTGGGGACAGAGGTCTCACTAGCTTTCTTGCCCTGCTGGGCCCTTTTATATTGGAACTCACTTGGAGTGTTTAGTTGTCGTATGGAGTCACCGGCCTCAGGCCTGCCGGCCCTGCGGCCTTGATGTTTGTTGTTGATGGTGGGGACAGCGGTCACACTAGCTTTGTTGCCCTGCGGGGCCCTTTTATATTGGAACTCACTTGGAGTGTTTAGTTGTCGTATGGAGTCACCGGCCTCAGGCCTGCCGGCCCTGCGGCCTTGATGTTTGTTGCTGATGGCGGGGACAGCGGTCATACTAAGTTTCTTGCCCTGCGGGGCCCTTTTATATTTGAACTCACTTGGAGTGTTTAGTTGTCGTATGGGAGTCACTGGCCTCGGGCCTGCCGGCCCTGCGGCCTTGATGTTTTTTGTTGATGGTGGGGACAGCGGTCACACTAGCTTTGTTGCCCTGCGGGGCCCTTTTATATTGGAACTCACTTGGAGTATTTAGTTGTCGTATGGAGTCACCGGCCTCAGGCCTGCCGGCCCTGCGGCCTTGATGTTTGTTGATGATGGTGGGGACAGCGGTCACACTAAGTTTTTGCCCTGCGGGGCCCTTTTATATTTGAACTCACATGGAGTGTTTAGTGGTCGTATGGGAGTCTCCGGCCGCGGGCCTGCCGGCCCTGCGGCCTTGATGTTTTTTTGTTGATGGTGGGGACAGAGGTCTCACTAGCTTTCTTGGCCTGCGGGGCCCTTTTATATTGGAACTCACATGGAGTGTTTAGTTGTCGTATGGAGTCACCGGCCTCAGGCCTGCCGGCCCTGCGGCCTTGATGTTTGTTGTTGATGGTGGGGACAGCGGTCACACTAGCTTTGTTGCCCTGCGGGGCCCTTTTATATTGGAACTCACTTGGAGTGTTTAGTTGTCGTATGGGAGTCACCGGCCTGGGCATGCCGGCCCTGCGGCCTTGATGTTTGTTGCTGATGGCGGGGACAGCGGTCATACTAAGTTTCTTGCCCTGCGGGGCCCTTTTATATTTGAACTCACTTGGAGTGTTTAGTTGTCGTATGGGAGTATCTGGCCTTGGGCCTGCTGGTCCTGCGGCCTTGATGTTTTTTGTTGATGGTGGGGACAGCGGTCACACTAGCTTTGTTGCCCTGCGGGGCCCTTTTACATTGGAACTCACTTGGAGTGTTTACTTGTCGTATGGGAGTCACCGGCATCGGGCCTGCCGGCCCTGCGGCCTTGATGTTTGTTGCTGATGGTGGGGACAGCGGTCATACTAAGTTTCTTGCCCTGCGGGGCCCCTTTTATATTGGAACTCACTTGGAGTGTTTAGTTATCGTATGGGAGTCTCCGGCTTCGGGCCTGCCGGCCCTGCGGCCTTGATGTTTTTTGTTGATGGTGGGGACAGCGGTCACACTAGCTTTGTTGGCCTGCGGGGCCCTTTTATATTGGAACTCATTTGGAGTGTTTAGTTGTCGTATGGATGTCACCGGCCTCGGGCCTGCCGGCCCTGCGGCCTTGATGTTTTTGCTGATGGTGGGGACAGCGGTCACACTAAGTTTCTTGCCCTGCGGGGCCCTTTTATATTGGAACTCACTTGGAGTGTTTAGTTGTCGTATGTGAGTCTCAGGCCTCAGGCCTGCCGGCCGTGCGGCCTTGATATTTTTGTTGATGGTGGGGACAGCGGTTACACTAGCTTTCTTGATTTGCAGGGGGCCCTTTTATATTGGAACTCACTTGGAGTGTTTAGTTGTCGTATGGAGTCACCGGCCTCGGGCCTGTCGGCCCTGCGGCCTTGATGTTTTTTGCTAATGAGTGCTATTAGTGCTATTAGCGCTAATAGCGTCTACCATTTGCAGAAAATTAACAATTTGGCACATAATACAATGAGTTGTAAAATCGTTATTAGCATACCTGTCGGTATTAGCGCTAATAGCGCTAATAGCACGCCTTATGCTATTAGCGCTAATAGCACATCTCACGCTAATGAGTGCTATTAGCGCTAATAGCGTAAGGCGTGCTATTAGCGCTATTAGCGCTAATACCGACAGGTATGCTAATAACGATTTTACAACTCAGCTTTGTTGACCTGCGGGGCCCTTTTTACATTGGAACTCACTTGGAGTGTTTAGTTGTCGTATGGGAGTCACCGGCATCGGGCCTGCCGGCCCTGCGGCCTTGATGTTTGTTGCTGATGGTGTGGACAGCGGTCACACTAGCTTTGTTGATTTGCGGGGCCCTTTTATATTGGAACTCATTTGGAGTGTTTATTTGTCGTAAGGGAGTCACCGGCCTCGGGCATGCCGGCCCTGCGACCTTGATGTTTGTTGCTGATGGCGGGGACAGCGGTCATACTAAGTTTCTTGCCCTGTGGGGCCCTATTATATTTGAACTCACTTGGAGTGTTTAGTTGTCGTATGGGAGTCTCTGGCCTTGGGCCTGCTGGTCCTGCGGCCTTGATGTTTTTTGTTGATGGTGGGGACAGCGGTCACACTAGCTTTGTTGCCCTGCGGGGCCCTTTTACATTGGAACTCACTTGGAGTGTTTAGTTGTCGTATGGGAGTCACCGGCATCGGGCCTGCCGGCCCTGCGGCCTTGATGTTTGTTGCTGATGGTGGGGACAGCGGTCATACTAAGTTTCTTGATTTGCGGGGCCCTTTTTATATTTGAACTCACTTGGAGTGTTTAGTTGTCGTATGGGAGTCTCCTGCCTCGGCCCTGTCGGCCCTGCGGACTTGATGTTTTTTGTTGATGGTGGGGACAGCGGTCACACTAGCTTTGTTGCCCTGCGGGGCCCTTTTATATTGGAACTCATTTGGAGTGTTTAGTTGTCGTATGGGAGTCAACGGCCTCGGGCCTGCCGGCCCTGCGGCCTTGATGTTTTTTGCTGATGGTGGGGACAGCGGTCACACTAAGTTTCTTGCCCTGCGGGGCCCTTTTATATTGGAACTCACTTGGAGTGTTTAGTTGTCGTATGTGAGTCTCAGGCCTCAGGCCTGCCGGCCGTGCGGCCTTGATATTTTGTTGATGGTGGGGACAGCGGTTACACTAGCTTTCTTGCCTTGCGGGGCCCTTTTATATTGGAACTCACTTGGAGTGTTTAGTTGTCGTATGGAGTCACCGGCCTCGGGCCTGTCGGCCCTGCGGCCTTGATGTTTTTTTTGCTAATGAGTGCTATTAGTGCTATTAGCGCTAATAGCGTCTACCATTTGCAGAAAATTAACAATTTGGCACATAATACAATGAGTTGTAAAATCGTTATTAGCATACCTGTCGGTATTAGCGCTAATAGCGCTAATAGCACGCCTTATGCTATTAGCGCTAATAGCACATCTCACGCTAATGAGTGTTATTAGCGCTAATAGCGCTAATAGCACCTACCATCCGTAGAAAATGGTCAATTTTAAAATTTGCAAACGATACACTAATGAGCGCTAATATCGGTATTAGCACACACTACGCTATTAGCGCTAATAGCGCTAGTAGCACACCTTACGCTATTAGCGCTAAAAGCGCACCTCGTGCTAATGAGTGCTATTAGTGCTATTAGCGCTAATAGCGCCTACCATTTGCAGAAAATGAACAATTTGGCACATAATACAATGATTTATAATATCGTTATTAGCATACCTGTCGGTATTAGCGCTAATAGCGCTAATAGCATACCTTACGCTATTAGCGCTAATAGCACATCTCACGCTAATGAGTGCTATTAGCGCTATTAGCGCTAATAGCGCTAATAGCACCTATCATCCGTAGAAAATGGTAAAATTTTAAAATTTGCAAACGATACACTAATGAGCACTAATATCGGTATTAGCACACACTACGCTATTAGCGCTAATAGCGCTAGTAGCACACCTTACGCTATTAGCGCTAAAAGCGCACCTCGCGCTAATGAGTGCTAATAGTGCTATTAGCGCTAATAGCGCCTACCATTTGCAGAAAATGAACAATTTGGCACATAATACAATGATTTATAATATCGTTATTAGCATACCTGTCGGTATTAGCGCTAATAGCGCTAATAGCACGCCTTACGCTATTAGCGCTAAAAGCACATCTGACGCTAATGAGTGCTATTAGCGCTATTAGCGCTAATAGCGCTAATAGCACCTACCATCCGTAGAAAATGATCAATTTTAAAATTTGCAAACGATACACTAATGAGCGCTAATATCGCTATTAGCACACACTACGCTATTAGCGTTAATAGCGCTAGTAGCACACTTTACGCTATTAGCGCTAATAGCGAACCTCGCGCTAATGAGTGCTATTAGCGCTATTAGCGCTAATAGCGTCTACCATTCGCAGAAAATGAACAATTTGGCACATAATACAATAAGTTGTAATATCGTTATTAGCATACCTGTCGGTATTTGCGCTAATAGCGCTAATAGCACGCCTTACGCTATTAGCGCTAATAGCGCATCTCACGCAAATTAGTGCTATTAGCGCTAATAGCGCTAGTAGCACACCTTGCGCGATTGAGAGCATTTGTAGAACTTTTGCAAGTGATATGCTAATGAGTGCTAATAGCGTTAGTGATGAAAATAGCACGACTCGCGCTAATAGCGCTAATAGCACGCATTACGCTAATGGCCGCTATTAACGATATTAGCGCTAATATCACTTACCTTGCCGAGAACAGTTTTAGCACTTTTGGTAATAGCGCGCAATTGGTTCACCACAATTAGCACGAAATAGCAGAGGTTTGCTATTATCACGCTATCGGCGATATTAGCGCTATTAACGTGGAAAAAGCAGCAATTGCAAATACCGCGCAATTTGCAATTTTGCTAGTGAGCAGCGCTAACGCGCTAAATAACCATCATCGCACCTTTATCGTTTTCTATCACGCCGCCACGGACCATACGTACATTGAATAACTTAATATACATTATAAATCGATTAAATTTTCAGAGAGGTTCTCGTGTTGCAGCGGTAGAGGCTGTGACTTGTGAACTAAAGGTTATAATGATAGCCATGAGTTCGAATCTTCTGTAGCGCTATCTTTTAATAATATTACTTTTCCTATCCTCTTCTTTACGATATGTTTAAAAGCTTTTTTACCTCAACTTCTTTCTTTCTTTCTTTCTTTCTTTCTTTCTTTCTTTCTTTCTTTCTTTCTTTCTTTCTTTCCATCTTTCTTTCTTTCTTTCTTTCTGAGATTTAAAATACCTCAATTGGTAGAGCGCGTACCAATTAAACGGAAAAGTTAATTGAACGGGTTCGAATACTACATGCTACCTTTTTTATTTTGATCCCGATATTTTATTTTTCCTTAGTATTTACTTCTACAGAATAAATTTCAGATTTTGTTGATCGAAATAATAATTTTACAATGTTTGGTCATATGATGTCAGCTGATAATATGAAATACTAAGCTAGCTGATAAGCATGTTTTGATAATATGATAAGTCAGCTTAATACCAAGCTAGCTAGTATTTATATTATAGCAGAAGACAACATTGACCAAACACATTGTAAAATATTATTTCGATCAACAAAAATCTGAAATCTATTCTGTAGAAGTAAATACTAAGGAAAAATAAAATATCGGGATCAAAAAAGGAGCATGTAGGATTCGAACTAGTGCGGTCAACTTTTCCTGTTTAATTGGTACGCGCTCTACCAATTGAGCTATTTAATGTTACTTGATTTGTTTGGGATAATTTAGACCATATCAATGTACGAGTTTTACGGTATGCAGACACAATAAAGATTTTAATACTATGTCTCTATACTGTTTACTCGGCTTGCATACCGTGCATTTTTCTATTTATGTCAAGTTTTGGAATCTAATTTGTGAAGAACAGGTCTGAATACCGTGGTTCTCTATTCAATAAGCCAATTATTATTGCATAAAACAAGTGGATTAGTTTTAAACACTTTTTATTCGTTTATAATGAATCTATAGTACAAAGGTGCACGTAAAATTACAACACCTCAATAGCTCAGTGGATAAGGAGACTGACAGTTAACGGAAGGGCGTGGGTTCAATTCCGGCATTTTTTCCATTTTTCCAAGTATAACGCTAACGGTCGACACAATCAGTTTAAAAAGAAATCAATGTAATTTTCTTTCTTTAAATTTTGTCGACCGTGGGGAAGTTAATGAATCAAAATTCCAATTTTATTTTTACAACCCTAAATACATTGCCAACAAATATATTCGGAGTAAACCGATGAAATTATGTCTGTTTGATACGTTTCAGTTGAGTTTTCTATCACGCCGCCACGGACCATACGTACATTGAATAACTTAATATACATTATAAATCGATTAAATTTTCAGAGAGGTTCTCGTGTTGCAGCGGTAGAGGCTGTGACTTGTGAACTAAAGGTTATAATGATAGCCATGAGTTCGAATCTTCTGTAGCGCTATCTTTTAATAATATTACTTTTCCTATCCTCTTCTTTACGATATGTTTAAAAGCTTTTTACCTCAACTTCTTTCTTTCTTTCTTTCTTTCTTTCTTTCTTTCTTTCTTTCTTTCTTTCTTTCTTTCTTTCTTTCTTTCTTTCTTTCTTTCCATCTTTCTTTCTTTCTTTCTTTCTGAGATTTAAAATACCTCAATTGGTAGAGCGCGTACCAATTAAACGGAAAAGTTAACCGAACGGGTTCGAATACTACATGCTACCTTTTTTATTTTGATCCCGATATTTTATTTTTCCTTAGTATTTACTTCTACAGAATAAATTTCAGATTTTTGTTGATCGAAATAATATTTTACAATGTGTTTGGTCAATGATGTCTTCTGCTATAATTATGAAATACTAGGGCTTGGTGATAAGCCTTTTGATAAGTATGATAACATGCTTAATATTCAGCTAGCTTAGTATGTATTATCAGCTGACTTCAGATATGCAAACTGTAATAACAACATTTATTTTCATTTTAGACTTTTTTATAGTCTATATTTTCTTCATTTCAGCTTAATTTAGCAGTTGTCATGGTTGTGTGCAAATTCCTATTACTATTAGATACGTTGTAATAAAACATGATTTTAAACATTTGTATATTACTTTTCTCTGAGGGCTTGCAGCAAAATTGATATTTTATTTTCCTTGGTATGGGTTTGTGGCTAGTAGTCAGGTAATGATGATGATGACGACGACGACGACGATGATGATGATAATGATGACGATGATGATGATGATGATGATGATGATGATGATGATGATGGATAATACAACTGATGTCAGATGATTATTAGAGTCGTGATGGTGACGATGATGGCAGTGATGAGGGATTTAATTTTGTATGAAATTTCACCCCCCCCTCCGCACCCACCAGTCAATGTTGTTTTGATACTGAGACAAGAACGGACAATTGGTCTAGTATTGGCTCCAACATTGCTTTGGGGGGGGGTTGCTAGCAATATGAAACATTAATGTTTGCCACTCATGTTACTTGCAATGTTTAAACAAAGAGCACGTTTCTATGGTATCAGTCACAGTATATGTTTTTGCTTAACACGTGTGCTATGACCCAAAAAATACATCATCTCCAAATACACAGTTCAGTGACCTCGAGGCCTCCATTCAACAATAAAGTTAACCTGTTGTTATAGAAGGACATGCATTTATACCCAATACACTCAGAGGTCAATTTATGAGTGCACAAACATTATAGGGTCAACAAACTGTATCTTTATAATCCGAACAACATGTGACATATTTACAGCAAGGGCCCGTGCCAAGGCCAAATCGACTTTCACAATGTTTATTGAAGAGATAAGATATGCATAATCTCAGTTTGCGAGTAGATAAGAGGTCAAATTTTTCCATGTTAAAATAGAATTACATGCTAGGCATGTTTGTTCCTCTTTTCGTTTGTGTATTAATCATCATCATCATCATCATCATCATCATCATCATCATCATCATCATCATCATCATCATCATCGTCATCGTCATCATTATCATCTTTGATTTGATTTGATTTGTTCATCATCATCATCATCATCATCATCATCATCGTCGTCATCGTCATCATTATCATCATCATCGTCGTCGTCGTCGTCGTCGTCATCATCATCATATCATCATCATTACCTGACTACTAGCCACAAACACATACCAAGGAAAATAAAATATCAATTATGCTGCAAGCCCTCAGAGAAAAGTAATATACAAATGTTTAAAACCATGTTTTATTACAACGTATCTAATAGTAATAGGAATTTGCACACAACCATGACAACTGCTAAATTAAGCTGAAATGAAGAAAATATAGACTATAAAAAGTCTAAAATGAAAATAAATGTTGTTTTGAGCAGTATCATGCCTGTATCGGACTCAAACACGTTGAAGTAAACATACATTGATTGTCTATGGTATGTGAATTTATAGCTTGCATTACAATGTATTAAAATGTATCAACTGTTACTGCGAAACATTCATGAAAATTGGCATGCATGTTAATAGGTTATGCCGTCCAGTGAATACCAGTTGTAGTAACTACAAATTTCGAACGTTTGAGGAGCAGGGAGTTTAAGTTATTGGAAGTTGGAACTGAATGAATACACATAGATGGAACCATTTTTCCAAGTCGTATGGCCAGAACACGATCATGTCAGAAATTAATATTTTGTTCTGGGTCTGATTATTCGGACTATGGCCACAGATAAACATGGCTGTCTAATTATTGAGTACCGAGTTCGTTCCGCAGTCTAGTTGCATTATCTTCGGGTTCGCCGGACCTCTTTGCAATGTAAGTCATGTCAGTGATTAATGTGTCATAATTTCAGACAGAATAGTCTGTCGCGGGTGAGAATTTTATTATTGTTGGGCCTAATTGATAGATTCATTTTACTGTCAAAACGTATGCAGAGCATAGTCGAACAAATCAGAGGTCACGATAAATTGCAAATGTAAACCTGTTATTTCTGAGATAAATCTCGGGCAAATAGTTTGATTTCATATGTATAAATAATTGTCATCGCTCGATATCTCAA